>NC_056731.1:640773412-640913412 GCF_019279795.1 Protopterus annectens | reverse complement strand
CAAGTCTGAGACCTCTGCAGAAGTGGGATCCCCACCCACATAACTACATATCACCACGTAGTTCTGTACTTGTTACTTTCAATTATTTACTGCAGACTTGTATGACAATTAAGAGCTATTCGCGTGGTTTTCAGGGACAGGGGCCCTCTTCAAATAGTAGTAACTGATCAGCTGAAAATTGACAGAATAAGTGTATGAATTAAAATGTATTTTCTGAGGCAAAAGAAACTGTGGAACTATATGCCTAGTAGTCTTGAGTTTAAATCCACAACGTTTAGGTCCGAAACTCACTAGTTTTCTACCCAGTAGTCTTTGGAGAAAATGGTCACCTTAAGTTTTCATGTCTGCTCTGTGAAGTAAAACTGAAGGCTTCAGTCTGAAGCTGTATTGGTAATATAAGAGTTCTGCATGGATTTTAAGAAATACTGCTGCCTCAGTGTTCTAGTGAAGGTGAGTGCCCTTCCATTGCTGCCCTGTTTCCAACAGAATTTTGACAACTCTGCCCCAGGCGTTAAAACACTAACAAAATCATTCTTAGGACCCCACCATTTGTGGAGAAAAGGAGTCAAATTATGGTGACAGCTTTATCATAGTAATTGTCAAAAACAAAGCAGATTTTTTGAATTCTGAATGGTTGTAATGGCAGGTTGAGTTATTGAAGTCTGCATGGTTTATTAATTCAAAGTAATATTTGGTAACTTGCACAATTTTGGACTGGTATCTTTAGAGAAAGTAAGTATATTTAAATAGCATATTGGATTTTATAGCTGTTCTGAAGTTCTGGTTGTGTAGAGATGCTCATCATTTGGGAGTTAAGTAAAACAATTATCTTACTGAATTTAATAGAAAAGGAGACTCTCATAAGCATGTCCAGCTGACAAGGCTGTTTTTGCATTCATTGCTTGTATAGTGCCATGGTAGTGATGCAGGCTTCTACCAAGGACTTGAGGGGGGTCTTGGCAGATCACTTCTGACAATTGGCAGGACTACACAGTTTGTGGTGAATCTTTGTTGCAACCCCCCACATGATGCATAACTGTAGCCATGCCTCTGCACTTGGGCTACCCAAGTCAGGAGCGGCCTTAGGTCAACTGGTGCCCTAGGCAAAAGGGCTCCACGGCACCCCCTACCACACTACCTGGTGCCCCCATCCTTGGCTTACTACACCAAATAAATACTGGAAAAGCACCCCTGCTAGAGCGGCGCCCTAAGCGGCCACCTAGTTGGCCTATGCCTAAGGCCAGCTATGACCCAAGTGCTGCCTAAAATGCCTCCAAGAGGACTTGGTTGTAGTAATGAAAGTGGCAGTGTGTTTAATGTTTGGACTCCTCAGTGACCAGTTTTAGCCACAACTCAAGCTTATGAGAAAAAAGCCATTGGTGTAACACACCATAATGTTGCTGCAGAAATGCAGCATAGTGTTGCGAAAATCTTAACATTGGTAATGCACAAGAGCTGTGAGGACTGAAAAAGTTGTGGCCTTTATTTAATAAATGTAATCTTTATTCTTTGATCAGTTTAGTCCCCCTATGCTAGTGGACTCTTCTCATGGAAGTCCAGAAGTGGTATCTTTACTACTAATGGAATTTGGCTAGGGCATCAAGGAGCTTCCCCTACCTTTTTTTTTTTTTTTGAAAAGGTGCCATGGGATGTTTTATATCCACCAACTGTAGGAGATGGGACATCTGTTTTAATGCATCGTCCAAAGTATGTCTTTTTCACAAAGAGTGCAGCACCCAGTAATGTTGTACCGCATGGTCAGTGATCCAGTTAGCTGGGATAAAATCTGTAGCCTTATGGCCTTCCTCACCAAAGGCAAGTATGCTACCTGTTAATATCATAGTTCCTAGGTTATGTAATTGTGAGTGTAGTTTGTGAGTTATGTCCAGGTAGTAAAGATCCCTATTGGGTCTCTTATGTTTGTTGTAGGCATTGTACCAGACCATTATAAGCTTAGCCTGTAAATGTATTTAAATGTAGCTGGGCATGGGGAATCATTTTGTAATGTAAAAGAATAGGTTTAGTTCTTTTGTGGTTTAAGAGGCTAGACATGTCTTTCCACTGTAGATAGGGGGTGCAGGGAGAGTGCTGCTAGACTGTTTGGATGTTGAGGGTCTTAAACTGCAGAAGATCCCAAATCCCTCCCAGGTGGGGGATTGGCATAATGGTTAAGGTGTTTACCTTACAGATCCAAGGTACAGGGTTTGATTCTCACATGGGGTAATTGGCTAAGTTTAAAATGGTCCATAAGGACAGTTAGCATAGTACTGATCAATAAACAGCTTCAAGAAATCGTGTGCCAAACGTAGTCCTTTATTTCAGGTTTGTAAGACGAGGTGCTTTTGAGGCTCATGAAGGAGATGCTTTTTGAGAACGAGGCCCTATTTCTGAGCTACTCTGCAGATATCATGTCTAAAAGGTAAGCACTTCTGTTGCCAGTTGCCTACGTGAAAGTGTCTTATTCACAGAAATTACAGTATTACTGTACACTTTTGAGACTGTTGCACCCTTGTTAATACTCTAATCCATATTGGAGCAGTTGAACCTGAGGAACAATCTCGCAACTTGGTTTTCTGTGAATTTAGTATAGGTCAGGAGTGTTTGTGTGAAGATTTGAAAATAAGATGCCTTGTGGCATAGGGCCCCAACACAGTAATCCTGTATGGTGGTGGCAACTTTCAGGAATGCCATGTATGAGTCTTAACCACTGGTTAAATAGCTACTGTGCAGTAGTGTTTGGCTTTTAGGTCCATAAATGGTACACGGCATAACAGCTGTCCATGCTTAGGTGGCCATAACAAGGTTTAAGAGGCAGAGCCTAAAGTAAATTGAGGGTCCAGTGCACTAATGTAAATTGAAGGTCCAGTGCACTAATGAGGTCTGAGCTTTGTTCTGTAGCTTTATGTAATGAGACAAATAGACCTTTTAGTTACCAGAGTCTGTGGATGGGGTAACCTTTGTGTAATGGCATTACAGTAGCTGTTTTCCAAGGTTTGGGAATGTAACCTGTGTAGTAGTAGTTGGCCAACCTATGTGATCTAAAATGTGGTCTGGTGTATGTTATTGGGGGGGGGGGGGGTGAGATGGCTGAGATGATCTGTCCCATAGTAATTGAGAGGATGCTGGAACTGTAACAATGACTTTGTCCGGTAAGTTGTCTGGCTAGGGCTGTGGGGTAGTTGCACTGTGGGGGTAAAACTTGCACCAAATTTATTGGGTAATAGTAGGGGATATTGAACAGATGTGGACTTTAGGTATTGGAGAATTTGTAGTGGTTATTTCCTGCAGGGGTCATTAGGCTTGTGCAGGTTAGTGCTTCCTGAGAGTACACTGAGATGTTTGGTTGGTTAATTGTGTTGAACAAAATTGGTGCTTTTAAAACCAAGTAATTTTTCTTGTCTTGTTGCACAAGCCCCTCTGTCGTAAGGTGTTTAACTTCCATTATATTTGGTGGGATAATGACTGTCCTCCAGAACTATTTCTGTTTATGTGGAACTAGTAGTCAGGTGTAGGCAGCAGCTTTAGCAGGGGGGTGGGTGGGAATGTTATAGAAGACTATGCATGGTGGGCTCACCTGGCAGGGAAGTGCATTCAGGGCAAATGGAGCCCAAGTCAAATGCACCTGCAGATAAGCAAAAAAAAATGTTAGCTGTACAGAATGCTCTGACAGCCTTCAAGGACCACATTCTTCCAGGACAACTAATGGTAAAGACGAACACCACCACTGTTATGTGGTACATAAACAAGCATGGGGGTAGACATTCTTACCCCCTCTGCAGACTAGCCATGGCATTGTGGAACACAGCCTTGAGCTACCAAGTGCACCTACAAGCTCAATTCCTGCCAGGAAAATTAAATACACTGGCAGACGGAGTAACCAGAAACCTCATGGACCCACATGAGTGGAAACTGGAACCAAGGATTTTCAACATGTTGACAAGCAAATGGAGCAGCCCAGATATAGACCTGTTTGCCTCTCCCCAGAACTACCAAGTGGACAAATTTTACACAAGGACTCGCCACAAACAAGCATGGAAAGTGTATGCTCTGTCCTTCAGCATCAGTCTATGCCTTCCCCCCTCTGCCTCTGCTCTCCAAAGTACTATTAAAATTCAAACAGTACAAACCAAGGATCATTTTGATTGCTCCAGAATGGCTGCACCAACATTGGTACCCCCTCCTGCATAGTGTCACGATTATCTCCATGGCACCTGCCTCACACTCCTTCCATGCTGTCTCAGCAGGAGAACCAGATTTTCTGCACCCTCAGCTTCCAACACTGAACATTGCAGCCTGGCTAATTACTTAATCTCTCATTTACCATCCCTCAGCAAACCTGTGATGGATATCATTTTAGATGCAAGAAGGCCTAGTACTAGAAAATCTTATCTCACAGGCTATAAATAACTTCCTGGAATGGGTAGCCCTTGACCCGTTTGAACATGCAGTAAGTTCATTAGATATGGGTCTTGGGCTGCTCTGCAAGCCAGGCATAAGGCTCCCCTAAGAAGTCTATACAATACGAAGTATAGCACAGGGATTTCAGTCAGTCCATGTAAGGCACATGCTGGAGGCCCTTTATCTTCTTTGTTAGAAAACTCTGAGGTCTCTCGAATGTCTTCAGGTGCTTAGTACGGTACATACCAAATTGGGCATTATACTCAATTATGGGCCAGATAAGTGCTGAGTACTGGGGGTGGCGGGGGTTATAACTTTTGCTCTTGAAGGGATGACTTCACTAATCAAGTGAGCTATGTGGAAAGCTTCCCTTACAATGGTAGACATGTGGTGATCGAAGTAAAGGTTGCAGTCAACCTGTGATCCCAGGTCCCTCAATACTTTTTCATTTGATGTGAACGGACATTGTGCCAAAGGGAATGATGCATTTCATCACATATATCCTCTTCTTGAGGTGCTAGATCCCTAAGCAATTCCTAGAAATGTGCTTTCTCTTCAGCCATCTTCTAGGTCTTCAGCCTGGTCTCTACTTTGAAGTCTTCTATGACCACTGCTTGCATCTGATTGTGACAACCAGTGTTTTTTACTGTGGGCATACTGTCACTGGGGATGAATTTAGTGACTGATTCTACCCCATTGTCCTTTCCACAAGTCTACCCTAGTTATACATTAGCCACTGTTCTATGCAATCTTGTGACAATATCACATTGTGAACCATGTGTTGGCTACTATCAAGACAGTTGGCAGACAGAGGCCTCTCTGACTGTATTTCTACATCGCCACACATGTGGACCCGGGCAGTTCTCATTTCCAAAATTGTGTCCTATGTGCATTCAGGTCCACCATTATCAACACCAGTTACTGTTGTCCACCTTTATAAAGCATGGCATTACAATGAATGTGTGTCCTCTCATGCCAACCTCTGTTTCTCAATTCTCTTGGGCAGCTATTTGTGGTTCCCCCGAGTTTCACAGAATTTATGTTTTCACATATTTATTTATTTAACATTTGTTGACCGGGAATGTCCGACTAGGTTCCACATAGCCTGTTTTCAGCAGAAGCCCGGGGAGAAATGCTCCAGGTGCATGTCTTTGGAATGTGGGAGGAAACCGGAGTACCCGGAGGAAATCCACGCGAACACAGGGAGAACATGCAAACTCCACACAGAAGGCACCCCAGCCGAGAATCGAACCGGAGAACCTCTTGCTGTGAGGCGACAATGTTAACCACTGCACCACTGTGCCGCCCAAAATAATCATCCCTGGCAGGTCTTGAACCCAGAACAGTGAACATCATAGTCACTAACTTTACCACTCAGCCATATGAGATATAATCTCATCTGTTCTAAGTGTGTTACAAGTTTATAAATATGGCTGAACATCATAGTCACTAACTTTACCACTCAGCCATAGGAGATATAATCTCATCTGTTCTAAGTGTGTTACAAGCTTATAAATATGGCTCTTACAACTGTATCATAACTTTATTCTCTTCTGCAGATGTCAATCTCCACTGCAAAATTCATTTTCTTCAAGCTTGTTACATTAACTAAAACATTGGACTACTTATATAAAAAATGTTACATAATTTCAATTTGTGGTAAGGGAAGCTTGAGCCAGTTGGTGTACATGTTAAAATTGCTATAGGTCAGCCTTGTCTTTTGGAAATGATGGATTTAACAATAGGTGCCAGCAGATGTGCAAATGGTCATCTGCAAATTGATGAGGTGCTAAGTACATTGGTTTCTGGCTTGGTACTGACTTTCATTGAATTTAATGTCTTGGCATTTAAAATGTTCATTGTCTTATGCATTTCAATGTATGTATTTATCTGAATGTACAAGGCCTGGCTTAATGGTTTGGGGGGGGGGTATGCTGTTTTATGAAACAATGTGTGTGTGTTGCTTTCAACAGAATTCTGCTTAGTTGTGGAACTCACAGGTCCGACAAACTGTTAGTGCAGCATTTTTTTAATTAAATTAATACTGGTTTTTAAGATTCTTACTTTTTGTAGTTGGTACCAGCAGGAATATAGATGAGTGTCAGTTTTCTATAGGTGACTTAAAATTCTGTTTTAGAATTATAGATAATGGCAAGACTCTGCTGGTGCAGCTGTTCATTAGTCTGTTTCAAGCCAACTGTTTTTTGACTGAGTTACTCACATCTTCTCCTTACTGAATGAGTCTGTTACAGAACAACTGCATAATGTAATATAATGGATGCCTAATCAACACGTTATGTGCAGTAATTATCACCTGTATCTGAGCATGCATACCTTTGCAGTAATGAAAGGAATGTCATTATCAAATTAGCAATACTTGTAGTTATAATATAGCAGTTGCTCATTATCACCTTTCTGGGCAAAGTCGCATTTGCTGTCACTGTGTTACTCACTTCAGTAGAAGTCGTTATCACTTAGATCAATGCACAAGCCAGGTTGTGTTTTTTCTCTGCTTGGAGTAATTGCAAGCCACCCCCCCCCCCCTCATTCTTCAACTTCCTACCCTGCTCCACTGGCATACATTGTTTATAGTTCCTTTAGAGGGGATTTACATGTGCCCTTTCTGTGCATCTTTGTCAAGTGACTCTTCAGACAGTTTTTGCCTCCCCTCACAGCACACAGCTTCTGTTTTCTGCTGGAGTTGTAGGTCTCCTGGTACAGAAGGTGGACACCATCTCATTCTTTTGGAAGCGGGTGTTTCTTTATGCATTCACTCCCCTTCCTCTATTTCCAAAATACCTTGTAAAAATTAAAAAGGATGCTCCCAAAAATCTTGTTTGTGACTCTCCTTTGCCGGCAACAGCACTGGTTTCCTCATCTGCATCCAGCCCAGAGTAATCAGCACAAGTTACCTCACAGGGTGGATCTAATCACACAAGACATGGGATCTTTTATCCATCCCCACTTATCCACACTTGAAATGACATTGTGGATGATAGGATTTTGATTCACCATTGACACAATTTCTTTGAGGACATGCTGCAAGTTCTGCAGGTGGCTGGGAAACATATGACTAGGAAATCCTACTTATCCAAATGGAGGAGTTTCTCTTTCTGCTGTCTCTCTGAACATAGACCCACTTGCTCTCGATGCTTCTTTGGTTTTCTTTATTTGGGTGAAACGCTCAATGCTGGTTTGGCAGGTGCTTCTATTAAGGCCCATCTATCTCTGCTTGTCTACTTTTTTCATAGATTCATAGGTAAGTACTAGGCTACTGGCCCAGTACCTAGCCAAAAGGTACCCTGGCTTTCGCCACCCAAGAAAATTATTTTCATGTGCCACTGACTAGCAGAGCCACAGAAGTGATCCCCAGAGTGAATCTCCCATCCAATCATCAAGATTTATCTTGAAGTGCTAATGAGGTCACTTACCGTGTTTAATATTTTCTGATTTAGAGCTCTACAGTACAGTAGAGACACGGCTGAGCTGGAGGTGGGGTGATGCACTGCACATCTCCATTGCATGCCCACCTTCTGGGGATAACATTAGTTCTGCAGAAGGGAGAGTGGAATAGATAGGTCATAAATGAACCCCCCCTTTTGGACCGATGCAGAGATATGCTGAGATCTGGATACCTAGTTGCACAGCCAGCCCCAGGTTGAGTCCAGTGGAAAGTGTTAGCATTTATCTCAAAGCCTCTTTAAATATCAGTTTGTTAGTTGCGTAGGAAACTGATTTGTTGTAGATTTGAAGTGTACACTTTTCAGGTAAGCAGAATTTTTGGTAGATGCACTGGTGTTTAAAAAGTGAAATTATGACTCGCTGCACATTGCATATTTGTTTTTCCATAGAAATTTTTTGTGGACAGTAGAACCTGTTAGCTTAGCTGTGAACCGTGCCCAGTGAAGAAATTGTGGGCTAAGGTTTAGGATGTCTTATTTGGCCTGTGACTAGGGAAATTTTATGCATGCCTTTTTAACCCTTCCTGCCATTTTATTACTCTTGTAATCCACAATAAACTAAATATATACATATATTTTAGTATACCAGAAAATCCCATAGATTTGATTGTAGAATTTTAAAAGATGTGAGAACAATGGAAAGGTGGTGCTGGTGATGAGGTTACAATGCTGATTTAGAGTAAAGGAAA
This sequence comes from Protopterus annectens, assembly GCF_019279795.1. NCBI lineage: Eukaryota > Metazoa > Chordata > Ceratodontiformes > Protopteridae > Protopterus > Protopterus annectens. The sequence goes on along the minus strand of NC_056731.1, from coordinate 640,904,864 downwards.
TTGATGCAAAAAAATGAAGGGACTCGCATGACGGATGCAGTAAAGGTATGCTGTCATTAAGGGAAGAAAAGTAAAATATTGTGTTGGAAAGTTTTTGTGGTAAGTTAAATAAAGGAATGTCTAACCATGCAGGGTTACCAGTGCTTATTTAAGGCAGTAGATTGTGTAAGAAATGGGATATTAATTAGTTAAATTATCTGGCTGTATTTGGAGCATGTTGTCTTTGGATTCTGGTGTTGTAGGCAGTAGCTTATTCACTTTTTTTTAATTTTTTTATGAAGTTACATAAAGCTGTATCATGTGATCTGCTGGAGCTAATGTTTTTAAGTGGGTGGTAATTTTGCTTCCTGCTGGGGTTATGGCATTTATGTAGTTGTCATCTAGCTGTGTCATGACGGACGTTTCAACCAAAGCTTACATGCATGTAATGTAGATCATTTTAATTAATTGAGAGCTGCTCTGTGATAAGCGCATAGAAGTAAATTTGCCGGATTTCAATTTTGGTATAGTAGTAGTTTTGGGGAACGTGATGGCATATTCCTGGCCTTTTTTTTTTTTTCCAAGATACATCTCACAACCTTGGCGATTCATAATGTTGTCTAAATGAAAACAGACTACGCCAACACATTCCAATTTGCAAACATTATGCATCACATATCTACCTAATTAAATTCAGTTAGACGTTACATAGCTCACTTAAGTCTTGCTGCTTTTCAACCTGTAATGTGTTCTTACAATTCCCATTGTTTTCCTATGTAGTTGGCTCTTACTCTTTTTCTAAAGATCTCAATTTCAGTTTTATCTTTACTATATTCACTGCTTGTAGTGTAGTTGGTTTTGATTTTGATTTCCATTTTCTAGTAATTGGTTTTTTGGCAGCCACCATAATTAGACACAGCAAGGCGTTACCATGTGTAGTCATTTCCAAAGACCTTCTGTGTTAGCCTGTACTTCAGAGAAGTAGATACCAAACAGAAGAGGACCCATGACTGAACCCTGTGATACTCCACTTGTCACTGGTCTGAAGTCTGATTTGGAGTCTGCTACTTTCACAGTGTGGGTTCTGTCAGTAATAGGCATGTATACCTAGTTTAGTGAGCTTATCTATAATTCCAGAGTGGGGGATGGTGTCGAACGCCTTGGCTGGATCTAGGTAGGCTGTGTGAACCACCTTACCCTCATCTATGGCTTTGGTGACTACTTCAAAGAAGTCTATCAGGTTTAGGAGACATGATCTGCCTTTTACAAACCCAAACTGTGTGGTGTTCAGAGTTTTTTGATCTCCTATGTCTTTGTTTATGAGTTCCATGATGATCCGTTCCGTGGCCTTGCAGACTAGGCTCGTCAGGCTAATGGGGTGGTAGTTCCCTGGGTCTGTTGTGGTCAGGAAATCCTTCTACGTGGCACACCATCACAAAAGGTTTCTCATCCTGAAAAAGAGGTCATTGTTTCCCACTACTCATGACTCAATTGCAAACATACTGGCAGACAGGTTCAGTGCAAATTTCTCCCCTCCCTCCCCCCCAAAAGGAGGAATATCTATCCCAGTTGAGGGTAGCCTCCCAATCATCTTAAATGCCCTGGTGAGGGCTGCTCTCTCTAAAGCTAAAAACACAGCATCAATGGGACGGATGGTGTCCCGGCTGCTGTGTGCTACGAACTCAATGAGGAACTAAACCCACACATAAGGCTGCTGTTTAATCTTAGCCTTACCACAGGATACGTACCCAAAGAGTGGCATATGGCAACTGTGGTCCCACTCCACAAAGGCGGTGCTTCTACGGACCCTGGTAATTACCGCCCCATAAGCTTAACAAGCCTGGTCTGCAAAGCTTTGGAGAGGATCATAATGGAACTCATAAATAAAGACATAGGGGACCTACAGACATTGGATCCTACCCAATTCGGCTTTGTCAAGGGCAGATCATACCTCTTGAACTTGGTTGACTTTTTTGAAACTGTCACCAAGGCCATTGATGAGGGTAAGACAGTTCACACAGCCTACCTTGACCTTGCAAAAGCTTTCGACACAATACCCCACTCGGGTATCATAGAAAAGCTCACCAGCTTAAATGTAAACCCATATGTCACAAGATGGGTTGCAAACTGGCTCAAGGACAGAACCCACAGGGTTAGAGTTGCTAGTGCCATGTCAGACTCCAAGCCGGTCACAAGCGGTGTCCCACAGGGCTCAGTCCTGGGCCCCCCCTTGTTCGGCATCTAATTTTCAGAAGTGCAGGCAAACATAGGAGGATTGTGGCTGACTAAGTTTGCAGATGACTGCAAACTGGGCACCATAGTTGAAAATCCATCAGACACAGATATCCTTCAGAGAGGTCTCATAGAAACGGATAACTGGTGCCAGAGCCACGGCCTTTAGCTAAACGCCAAAAAATGTATAGTCATACCCTTTGGTAAAAACAAGGTAACCCCAAGTTACCACATAGGTGGCAATCCATTAAGCACAGAAGAGGTTATCAGGGACCTGGGGACCCAAGTTGACAGTAACCTTTTTTTTGACACTCACATTGCCAAAGTGGTTAGGAGGACCTTCTATATTGCGTACCTGATTATGAAGGGATTCACATCCATATCAAGGGAGGTCATTGTTCCCCTGTACTCTTCACTTATCAGACCAATGATTGAGTACAATGCCCCATTCGGAATGTATCTTACCCGACACCTGCAGCAATTGGAAAGACCCCAAAAGTTCCTCACCAAAAGGATAAAGGGGCTCAAAAATATGTCATATGCTGCCCGACTGAAGAAACTCCAGCTCTATTCAGTCGCATACCGTCTGCTCAGAGGTGACCTGTGCCTGACATACAAGGCCATGTCCAACCAGGAATTAATGGACATGCTCCACCTCAAAAAATCCAAATCCACCAGAGCCACAAGAGCAAGAGACTTAAACCTCAACACGGATATAAATAGGACATGCTGGAGGGACAGATTCATCACCCAGAGACTCCTATGCTGTGGAACAGAATCCCGGTCCATGTGAGACAGAGCACCTCGCTGGCTCTGTTCAAGAGGAATCTTGACCAGTGGATGGGAGATCGTGGGTTTACCCCGGGGATCATCTCTGTATCACTGCTGGACAGAGGCACGGCAAACTAATGGGTATAGTGCTCAGGACTGTTAGGAGCACTAAACATTTTGACCTCACTAGATTCCAAAATGAGCTGCAGTCCTGTAACTGGTCAATCCTTAAACACCTCCCACTAGAAGAGTCAGTAACAAATTTCAACTCCACATTTCTAAACATACTTGACTCACATGCCCCCAAACGCTCAATCAAAACAAAAGCTCTAATAGCACCATGGCTATCAAAAGACTCCACATCCAAAATTAAATCCAGAAATAAAGCATGGAATAAATGGCGTGCTACCAAGTCACCCCTAGACCGTATCAACTTCCAACAACTAAGAAATGAAACTAAAAAATCTATCTCAACTGACAAAAAGAACTACCATCTCCAACTACAACACACCAAAACAACCCCCAAAAGTTTTGGGCAGGTATAAATAAACTTCTCCATCCAGGCAAGTCCTCCACTCCTACACCAGCAGACCTAACTATGAAAACCCCAGATGAAGTGGCCACATCCTTTAACACCTTCTTCATCAATGTTATCAAATCCTTAGCCAACCAACAATCAGCCCCCTGCTCCCCAACCACAGGTCCCATCCTGAAGACCACGCCGTTATTCAACCTACAACCTGTCCCTACTGCATACATTCGATCCTTACTAAAGAAATTTATAGCCAACCACCCTCGCCGCAGACCTACTTCCAGCTGACTTTCTACAAAAAGCTGCAGATATCATAGCCTATCCCATCTCAATCTTAATTAATCGCACCATAATCGAATCCACAATCCCCTCCATATGGAAAATCTCCCATGTCATCCCTCTCCACAAAAGCGGCCCATCCACTGACCTTTCAAATTACAGGCCAATAGCCATTTTGTCACCACTGGCAAAAATCATGGAAAAATGTATTCACAAGCAACTCATCCATTACCTAACTCAGAACAATCTGCTAACCAACTCACAACACGGCTTCAGACCCAAACATAGTACTACTACTGCTCTCCTCTCATTCACAAACACTATCAATCTTAACCGGAACGACAAATAAAAATCTTCAGCTCTCTTCTTGGACCTATCAAAAGCTTTTGACATGGTCAACCACAAACTCCTGCATGAAACCCTTAAAACTCGCTACCTAGGTAACAAAACCCTCGAATGGTTTCATGCCTATCTTTCTGATAGGCAACAAGCTGTGCTCTGGCATAATAAGCTCTCAAACCTCCTACCCAACACCATAGGGGTCCCCCGAGGTTCCATACTTGGCCCACTTCTATTTTCCATCTTTATTAATGATCTTAAAGTCATTCCAGCGTATTCAATACGCTGATGACTCGACATTAATTTGCTCAGATATATCCCCAACTATTCTACTATCCAAAACTCTAGACTGTTTCACTGCAGTTGAGAAATGGTTATCGGAACGCCAACTTATCCTTAACCCAAAAAAAACTAAAATGCTCCTCTTCCATCCTACCCATAAAACACCAACCTTTCCCTTTTGTGTACAATCCAACAATGGAACCATCATCTCCCCTGACCCCCACACTAAGCTACTAGGAGTTACCATCGACAACAAACTCAGATTTGATGTACACATCAGCCAAACTATCAAAACTGTTAAAAAGAAACTGGGGTCCCTCTATAGAATAAAACCCTTTCTGACTCCCATGGCAAAAGTGGCTATTGCTCGCACCCACCTCCTATCCACCCTCTTGTATGCCTCCCCCATACTTACAAACCCCAACAAATCGGATCTATCTAAACTCTCTTGTTATAATCATATTGCTAGATTTGCTACTGGCTTGCCCTACAAAACCCATCACTGTACTAATCTTCAGAACCTAGGCTGGATAGAACTACCAAACCTACTCCTACAGAAGCAACTTATAGTTGCTTACAAAATACTCTCTCAACCTGACAACATTCCTGGTCTGAGTAGATTAATTACCCCTTACACAAATCTAAATAGACTAAGATCATCACACAGGTTACTTGCACAGACGCTCAAATCCTGTAACTCAGGAGGTGACTCTTTGTTTTCCAACACAGTGGGCAAAATATGGAATTCTCTTCCTAGTCTCACCAATTCCACCTCCCTAAATACTTTCAAGAAAGGCCTCTCCCACCACTTCAAATCCCACTGGCTTTACCAATGTTCTAATCCAGACTAATCCATATTTCCCCCTCCATTTCCTCAGTAATCTTACTTTCCACCTAGGCATTAAGCCATCTACTCTCTACCTGAAACCAACTATATGAAGGTTTTGTTTCTTTTTTACAATTGTTATTGTACATACTAGTGTAACTTTTTTCTCATCTGTGTATTAAATGTATAACTACAATCGTATGTTATCTGTCAAAAATTGTTGTAACCTACTTTGTCCTATTGGAGCTTTTCTCCCCGGGCCTCTGCTGAAAATGGACATGTGTCCAGTCGGACTATCCCGGTCAACAAATGTAAAATAAAATAAATAAATAGTATTCTTCAACCTAAAGGGTGGTGAAAGCCACACAACTCTGGCTAGGCTTATAAATGCCCTAGGGCAGATAGCCTAGTATGAACCTATTAGATCCATTATAGAGTACAACGCCCCTTTTGGTATGTACCTCACAAAACATCTACAATAACTGGAAAGGCTGCAAAAATACCTCACAAAGAGGATTACTGGCCTCAAACAGATGCCTTACGCAGACAGTCTCTAAAAACTCCAGCTTTACTCCATCGGCTATTTCAAACCCAGAGCTGTTGGAAATGCTCCACTTAAAGAAATACCAATCACTCCAAGCTACATGCTCTAGGGACCTAAACCTTGTCACCTCAAACTGAACATGCTGGAGGGAAAGAGTCTTGTCCCAGTGACTTCCCATACTGTGGAACAGACTACCTATCTTCTCATTAGCACTCTTCAAGAAAAATCTTGATTGGATGGGTAATAGGTAATTCACCCCGAGGTTCACTTCTGTGGTTCTGCTTGACAGGGGCACAGGAAAATAACTTTCTTGGTTGTCTAAAGCAAGCAAAGCAGATCAGGCTTGTTAAGCTTATGGGGTGGTAATTTCCAGGGTCCGTAGAAGCACTGCCTTTGTGAAGTGGGACCACAGTTGCCGTACGCCACTCCTTGGGCATGTATCCTGTGGTAAGGCTAAGATTAAACAGCAGCCTTATGTGCGGGTTTAGTTCCTCATTGAGTTTGTGTAGCACACAGCCGGGGACACCATCCGGTCCCATGGATGCTGTGTTCTTAGCTTTAGACAGAGCAGTTTTCACCTGCGCATTTGAGATGCTGGGGAGGCTACACTCCGCTGGGATAGTTATCTCTCCTTTTGGGGGGGTGGGAGGGGTGAAGTTTGCACTGAACTCAAGTTTGAATGTGCTGCAACATTAGATCAGTTATACATACTGTTGTGTTCAAGCCCTTATGCTGCATTTCATTTTATGGAGTCCTGGCAGCAATATGTTAAGGACAGTATCACTGATATTACAGCTTCTAGTAACAGGTAAACAAAAGGATAACAAAATATTTACTGCAACTAGCTAAGAAAGAGCAAACCTACAGGTAGCCAGTTAAGTGAGTGAAACCAAAAAGCCAGAGAATCATGGAAATTATTTACGACAGGGAAAAAATCGTAATTACATCTGATAACAGGTTATGTTACATTTCAATATGTTCATTTTATTCAGTAGTAGTGTAGTAACAGCGATGTTTTGAAACACAGAAATTTGGTATGTATTACTTGTATATTCTGCATGACAAATGATACTTAGGTGGTGTATCACTTGCATACCTCTCTTGTATTTGCACCAGATACCGCTAGTGTGCAGTGCGGGAATAAACTTATTAAAAATTACCCTCGTATCAGAGGTGGCAGTGCAACATATTGATAGTGTCTTAACCTGAGAGTAGCTTTAAGCAAGCCCCATGTGAAACCTGAACAAGCACCTAGAATTCAGTGTAGCTTCCACGTAAGTCTGAAGATGAATTCACATACATGAACAGGAGTAGCTGCATATTCATGGCTAAAGGTATATGGGCAAGGCAGGTGGTCACTACACTGCAAAACTGGTATGTAATGGTGGATAATTAAAGCCATAGCACCAATTCAACTGTAGTCTGGCAAATATTTAGTAAGGGATTTAGTCCAAGCACAAATATTTCAACAGTGATTATTTGCAGTGTCATCCATTATCTGATTCAAGGTAAATTAACCTTGATGTCCTTTATTAAAAAAAATATTAGTTTGTGAGAAGTGACTTCTGGACACAAAAAGAAGGGAAAATATAGCAATGTTTGTATGTACAAAGACAAATCCAGGGACACTGCAAAAGTTTTTTTGCAAACCAACCAGTGCATTAAAAATATGTAGGCAAACACTGAATACCAACACACTTTGCACATGTAAATCATTTTTAGCAAGGTGGAAGCATGAAGTGATACCTTAGACACTTACACTAATAAAGATCTAAACTGGTTTAATATTTTAAAAGTTTTATTTAACTCCCTGGTGCAAGATCTTACAGATGTTGCTACATAAACTGGATGCTAATGCAGTGAAGTAAGGCCATGGCTACAGTGCAGCAAAAAAAGTCCCTGTAACAAAAGAAATGCTAGAGCAAAGATTGAATTACATGAGTCAAGCACCCTGCTGAGATCTGCCAGTCAGTGAAATTACCAAGTCAAATTACCCTCAGGACTTTGACAGCTAGGGAAGCTAGGTGTTGCGGGGAGGAGAAGTAAAAGACTGGAATTCATTGTCTCACAAATTAGTGCCATTTAAACTAAATTAGAAAAAAAGGCAGCAGTAAACAGCACTTTGTGTGTGTTCTGTGACATTTGCACTGTTTCAGTTTTAAGTAGTCATTCAGCAGCAGGGAATGTTACTTACACTGTTCTGTTTTACTCAGAACTTTGTACACATGCAACATCTATGAAATGACAAGAGCTTTAGGCAAATGGAGGCCTGCATGATGTAACATTTGTTACCAAAACAATGACTTGTGGGATACTGAGTGGCAACCTGATTTATCCAAACCACGTCAATATGCTGTACTCCAGGTGGTCAGAGTCTGTAATTACATATAAAAATATTTAAAATCCTGTAAATAATCCCAGAGTGCTGTTAAAGTGTAGGAAACATCATGCCATGATGTTTTAAACATGTTTTTTGAGTCTGTGGGTGCGGTACTCCTTTAATAGCTTTGAAACTTGAATGAGTGCCTCTGCCCTTTGATGGTGTGGCAGGTTTGGCATGCCTTGTCTTGTAGGTAAAGTATGGAAGTGGAATCTGTAACCCTTGTCTATTAAATCCAGAATCCAACTGTCCTTGGTTAAGATATGCCAGTTCTTTGAGAATAAGGATAAATTTCCACCCAAGGGTGCTTCTCTCTGAGCCCTTGTAGGCGGTATGAAAGTCAAGTCATTGTGATTGTCCTTGTGGTGCAGCTGGACTGGCTGCAGCACTTCTTTGATTTGTAGGTTGCCATTGGCGTCCCCTGTAGGAGCCTCGGTATTGGTCTCGCCCTCGGCCACGCCTGTTCTTTCCCCTTTGAAACTTGTCCGAGTCTGGGAAGGACCAATTCTTTGAAGGCCAGTTTCTACTGAATCTGGGTGGCTGAACCTGGAGGAAATCCTTGACTGTCTGTACTGACTTAGCTTTTTCCTCAATGGATTTCAACACATCTTGTGCATTAGCGCCAAAAAGCTTCTGTTTTTCCAGAGGTATATCAAGTAACTTTACTTTGACATGGTCTGGCAGTGGCTGATCTTTTAACCAAGCATGTCTACGTATCACAACCCCAGTCATAGCTGCCCTACATGAAGCTTCCAATGCATCATAACCACACTGAAGAAAATGATTGTTAACCTGCTGAGTGTTATGTATGTGATCTTGCAATGCCTTTCTGTCAATAGGCTCAGGAGAGGCTAACTTTTTCTGTAAATCATCCAGTAAAAAATTCTGGTACTGAAACATATGAAAAAGGCAGTTAAGAGACCTCATGGCTAGGGTGGTAGAGGTATAAACTTTTTTACCCCATCTCTCCATAGACCTGGCTTCCTATCCTGGCAAAGGATTCTTGGCAGTGGAGGAAGCCACTCCCTTGGGACCCTGTGAAATAGTTTCTAAATCCACGGTGTGGGCCTTAAAGAGATATTTGTGAGTGTCAGGGACTCTGTAATATCTGTCTAGCTTGACAGGAGCAGGGGGGAGAGAGTCAGGGTTAGCACTGGAATCGGAGAAAACATCATCCAAAACATCCATCACAGGAGGAATAGCTAGAGGTCTGTGCTGGGGAAGCTTTAGGAAGGTACGGAGCCTTTTCCTGGAATCAGAGAATTCCTGACCCTGCCATTGGAAATGTTCCCTCATTGAGTGCAGGACTTCACCAAAAGAGAAATCCTCTGGAGGAGAGGCAGAGGGAATTGATTCCTCAGCATCAGAGTCCTCATAGGCCTGGAAGGATTCTTCTTGAATATCTGAATGCTCAGAATCCCCAGAGGCCTTATCTGAAGAGAGGTTTTCAGTCTGCTCAGTTCTAGGCCTTTTCTCTGCAGGAGGCTGAGAACCTCTGTCTGGGTAAGGCTGAAACCCCCTGATAAGGGAAATAAGGTCTGCAGCAAGAGACATAAAGTACAGTTTTGTACCTACCATAAATGTAGATGTCCGAACTGGATAGCATCTGCAGTCATAACAACTGGGTTGTCCTGTCGTCAGGCAGCCCTTCGGTCGGCCGGATTCCAAAGTCCGGGTCCGGCTTCGGCTGATGTCGCACTTCACCCGACGTCATCTCTGCTGGTCTTCGGGTATAAAGGCATCAGCCGACGCCATTTTCTTCAGTGTTTCTTGCCCCAGATGCCAGTTGCCCTCTTGGAAGTCTAAATTTTGGGTAAAAATGCCAATGTTTCCCAAAGGATAGAAGGCAAACACAAAAAATAAGCATGTACATATATACAAACAAATACACCATAAGAGACTCCCCCCCCACCAGCTAGCTATTAGGAGGGTAAATACCCTAGGAGTACCACAGAGGGAAGGAGGGAGGGTAATCCTGACTGCAGATGCTATCCAGTTCGGACATCTACATTTATGGTAGGTACAAAACTGTACTATGTCCTTCATGGATGCATCTGCAGTCATAACAACTGGGTAGAATACCATAGCCAACTAGGGAGGAGGAAGAATAGATTATGGTGTGGTTAGGATCCCTTGCAGTACAGCAGTGGCAAACCCTGCTCGGGATCTAGAATACAGAGGTAAATTATAATGCTTGGCAAATGTATGCACGGAGGTCCAAGTAGCCGCCTCAATAATGTCCTTGGTTGCCACTCCTCGTAAGAAGGCTGTGGTAGTGGCTGTTGCTCTTGTAGAATGAGGTCGTATGTTCTGTGGAATTGGTTTTCCATGGAAAGAGTAACAGAATCGTATGCAATTTCCTATCCATTTGGAGATTGTCTGTTTGGAAATTGCTTTTCCTTCCCTTCCTGTTGCATAGGCTACAAAAAGCTGTTCAGTTTTTCTGCTACTTTTTGTTCTGTCCAGGTAGTAGCGTAGCTGTCTGTGTACATCCAAGGTATGCAGCATTCTTTCCCCTCTGTTTTGTGGGTTGGGGAAGAAGGTAGGTAGGTGGATTGCCTGGTTTAAGGACACTCTGGATACCACCTTAGGCATAAATGTAGGATTTGTCCTCATGGACACTCTGTCTTGGCGGAAGATTAGGAAGGGTTGTACCGCCATTAGGGCCTGAAGTTCAGATACCCTCCTTGCTGAGGTTATTGCCAGTAGGAAAGCAGTTTTCCATGAAAGATGCTGTAGGTCTGCTGTTGCTGCTGGTTCAAAAGGTGCGAGTGTCAACTTTTCTAGCACAAAGTTCAAATCCCAAGCTGGCAGTGGTGGTTTCTAGGAGGTTTTACATTCTTGATCCCTCTGAGGAACTGCCTGAGTAGAGGATGTGAGAAGACAGGTGGATCAAAGCTGTATTCTGCTGAAATAGCTGATGCATGTATCTTGATGGAGGAATAGGACAGGCCTGTATGTAGAAGCTCTGCCAAGTACTCCAGAATGTTAGCCATATCTATATTCGACACATCCTTCCCTCTTTCAGCACTCCAAATGACAAACCTTTCCATTTCCTGCATAGTTCCTTCTTGTTGAAGGTCTGCGGGCTTCAAGGATAATGTCTTTCACCCTTTGGGAGAGATCTGGAATAGTTGCTGCTATGTGATGTGCCATGCAGTCAGCTGCAACGTTTTAGGTTTGGATGCATGATGCTGTAGTTGTTCTGAGTTAACATCAAAGGCATCAGGGTATTGACCACATTTTGTCCCGAGACATGCTCCTCAGCAATGGGTACCAGTGTTGTCTTGGCCAGTTTGGAGCTATCAGGATTATCCTTGGACGTTCCTCCTTGATTTTTAGTAATATCTTGTGTATCAAGGGAAGAGGTGGGAATGCATATGCTGTCAGGCCTTTCCAGCTGAAGGAGAGCGAATCCACTTTGATGCAAGTGGATGGAATGTCCTTGTGCAGAATTTTTTGAGCTGGTGGTTGAGAGGGGAAGCGAATAGATCTATCTGTGGCATTCCCCATTTCTTTGCGATGGTCTTGAAGATGTCCGGGTGTAGCATCCATTCGTGAGCATCCGAGGTGGTTCTGCTTAACATGTCTGCTAGAGTGTTCTCCTTTCCTGGTACAAACATTGCCTGTAACTGGATGTTGTAGCTGAGTGCCAGGTTCCAAAGGTCCAAAGTCATTCTGCATAGGGGGTATGAATGAGTGCCTCCCTGTTTGTTGATGTACCACATGACTGTGGTGTTGTCTGTCCTTATCATCAAATGGCCTTCTTTGAGAAATGGTCTGAATTTTTGGATTGCCAGTTTTACTGCCAGCATTTCTTTTAGGTTGATGTGCAGGTGAAGTTGGTCCTGCGTCCACAATCCTTGCACGCATTTGTCCAGCATGTGAGCCCCCCATCCTAGGTCTGAGGCGTCTGTTGTGATGGTTTGGCTTGCTTGATATTTGTGAAAGGGTAAGCCTGGGTTTGACTGGCATGCTTGAGCCCACCATAGGAACTCCTGTTTTAGGCATGGAATTAGTGGAATTTCTGCTTCTAGGCTGTGCCTGTGTTGGGACCATAAATTCTTTAGGTACCACTGTAGTTTTCTCATATGTAGTCTGGCATGTGGAACCAAGATTATGCATGATGCCATGAAACCCAAGGCCTGCAGAACTTTTCTTGCTGTTAGCTTGCTGTGGTTTGTTAGTGCCAAGAAGTAAAGAGGGAGATCTTTTTGTTTTTCTGCAGTTAGGAATGCCATTTGTTTTACTGTGTCCAATTCTGCCCAAGAATGTCCTTGTTTGGGATGGAATCAGCCTTGATTTTTGCAAATTGACTGTGTATCCCAATGCTTGTAGCAAGTAAATGACCCTTTGTAAATCTGTTGTCAGCTTGCTTTTGTTGTTCCCTTGTAGTAGGCAGTCGTCCAGGTATGGATAAATTTGGATTCCTGTAGTCTGCAGTGGGCGATTACTGATGCCAGGCATTTTGTGAATACTCTGGGCGCAGTAGATAAGCCAAAGGGCAATGCTGAGAATTGATAGTGCTCTGATCCTGCAAGAAATCTGAGGTATCTTCTGCAAATTGGTCGAATGGGACGTGCAGGTATGCCTCCTTGAGATCTAGAGTTACCTGCCAACACTCCTTGCCCAGCATGGGAAGAAGTTGCTGTAGGGTCAGCATCTTGAATTTTGGGACAATGATGTATGTGTTTAAGGTGGACAGATCGAGAATAGGTCTCCAACTTTTTCCTTTCTTGGAACTAGGAATAGTCTGGAGTAGAATCCTTTGCCTTGTTCTGTTATTGGTACTCTTTCCACAGCTCTCATCTTTGTTAATTGCATTATCTGCTGTAGAGCTTCTGTTTTTTGATTTGGAGGTAGGTTTGGCATTCCTCTTTTGACTGGTATAGTGTGGAAGTGGAACCGGTAACCTTGGTCTATGGTTTGCAAAATCCACTTGTCTTTTGTGATATAGTGCCAGTTCTTTGAAAATAAGGTTAATTTTCCGCCTAAGGGTGCTGCTATTTGTAACCTGGTAGGCGGAGTTAGAATCAAGTCACTGTGATTGCCCTGTTGTAGTGGTAGTGGCTGTACCTGTGGCTCTGTTATTACCTTGCCACTGTCGTCCTCTGTAGGCACCCCTCTGGATTGATTTCTGCCTCAGGAACCTCTATTCCTGCCCCTTTGGGATCTTGTGGAGTCAGGAAAGGACCAAATTTTGGCAGGCCAGTTCCTGCTAAACCTTGGGGGCTGAACCTGCAAGAAATCTTTAACCGTTTGTACAGATTTTGCCTTTTCTTCCATTTTCTTCATTACTTGCTGGGCAGGTGTACCAAACAAACTGGTCTTATCCATAGGAGCATCTAATAACTTAGCTTTAACATGATCCGGTAAAACTTGTTCCTTCAGCCATGCATGCCTTCTTATCACTGTGCCAGTCATGGCTGATCTAAATGAAGCCTCCAGTGCATCATAGCCACATTTTAAGGAATGGTTACTAACCTGTTGTATGTTATTTACCATTTCTAATAGATTTTCTTATCTATAGAGTCATCAGAGGATAGCTTTTAGTTAACTGATCAAGCATAAACTCTTGGTATTGTATCATGTGAAACTGACAGTTTAAAGCTCTAGCTGAGAGAGTAGCAGGGTATAAACCTTTTGCCCCATCTGTCTAAAGACCTGGCTTCCCTTTCAGAAGGAATAGGGTTTTTGCTGTGGTTGAGGCTACTGCCTTAGGGCCCTGGGATATAGTTTCGGGTCTGCAAGAGGGCCTTGTATAGGTGATGATGAGTGTCTGGCACCCTGTAAAATCTATCTGGTTTGGCAGGTGCTGGAGGTAAAGAATCTGGTGCAGTGCAAACATCATTAAATGCATCGTCCACAACAGAGAGGACAGGGGTATAGCTAAGGGCCTGTGTTGTGGTAGGTGCAGAAAGTCCTAAGTCTTTTTCTGGAGTCTGAAAAATCCTGTTCCTGCCATTGGAATTGTTCTCTCATGGCATGTAAGGTTTCCCCAAAGGAGAATTCTTCTGGTGGGGAAGCAGCTGGAATGGATTCTTCAGCATCTGAGTCCTCAAAATTGGAGAAAGGAGCCTCTGGCTGGTCTGTAATATCCGAGTCTTCCGCAGAATCATCAGAGGACACAGGCTCGAGGGGATCTGCTCTAGGTCTCTTTTCTGGGGGCTGAGAGGCCCTGTCTGGGTGAAATTGAGATCCCCTAATTAAGGATATTAAATCTTCTGCCAGAGTAAGCATTTGTGAACTAGAAGTGGGCCAGGTTGAGGGGGGTTTAACAGGCACTGACTTAGTAGATTTGGCTGCTTTAGCCCTGGCGAAGGCCTTAATAGACATGGCTGCAGGAGGCCTAGCAGCACCACGTGCTGGGGTAGAGACATCCAAAGGGATGGTGTCTGATAAGTCACTAGTAACCACTGTAGTGGGTAAAATTTCTGAGGCCGATTCAAGTAAGGTAACCGGAACCTCAGTAGTAGTCATTGATTCGGCTGTACTCTGATCAGTTTTCTCGGTTTCGGCGAAACCGAGACACTGGGTTTGCTTAACCATGGTTTCGCCGAAACCGCGGACCGCGAGTGTCGGTCTTTTTCTTTGCGTTTTTTAATAATTTGGGTAGTCGGAGGATCCGACGGCATAATGTACGCAAATTCAGAGCCGAAAAAGTACAGTTTTGTACCTACCATAAATGTAGATGTTCGAGGATCCACATTGCTGCAGTCCTTACTATTGGGTAGTCCGCTGTCCAGTCGGCCCGAATACCAGAGTATAAGGCTGACGTCGGTCAGGCGCGTTAGACTGACGCCAGTGCGTCAGGGTACTAATGCGCATGACCGACGTCATATCCTCAGTCTTTTCTTGCCCCAGATGTCAGAAGACCCTAAAAAGACAAGGCCCAAAATACCTGCACCAAACATATGTACAATATATACAAAAAGATATATACAAAAATACCAGCATATAACCTCACCTACACAACCACCCTGAAACACAGAGGGGAAGGAGGAGTTGGACTGCAGCAATGTGGATCTCGAACATCTACATTTATGGTAGGTACAAAACTGTACTATGTTCTTCGTTCCACATTACTGCAGTCCTTACTATTGGGTAGAATCCCAAAGCAGAGGTAAGGGAGGCTGGCAAATCATAAAGAAGTAGGAGCTGACAACATGCCTTGCAAAACAGCAGTGGCAAAACCAGCCCTAGACTTAGAGTAGATAGGAAGGTGATAATGCTTAGAGAAAGTATGTACTGAACTCCAAGTAGCTGCCTCCAAAATATCCTTAGTTGCCACCCCCCTTAGAAATGCTGTTGAAGTGGCAGTAGCCCTAGTGGAATGAGGCCTAATCCCAGCTGGAATCTCCTTGCCATGATGGGAATAACAAAATGCAATGCAAAACCCAATCCACCTAGAAATAGTTTGTTTTGACACAGGCTTGCCCTGCGAACTCAAAGCAAAAGAAACAAACAACTGCTGAGACTGCCTGAAATCCTTAGTCCTGCTTAAATAATAACGCAATTGCCTGTGTACATCTAAAGTGTGCAAAATCTTTTCCCCTTTATTTTGGGGGTCTGCATAAAAGTAGGCAAATGAATAGTTTGGTTTAAAGCCACACTAGAAACCACCTTAGGCATAAAGGAAGGATTAGTGCGTAATGATACCCTATCCTTATGGAAAATCAAAAGGGCTCTACTGCCATAAGGGCCTGCAACTCAGACACCCTTCTTGCAGAAGTAATAGCCAACAGAAAAGCAGTCTTCCATGACAAGTATTTCAATTCAGCAGTAGCCGCAGGCTCAAAAGGTTGTAGAGTAAGTTTTTCCAACACAAAATTGAGATCCCAAGCAGGAGTAGGAGCTCTCGGGGGTCTTATATTCTTTGCCCTCTAAGAAACTGCTTGAACAAAGGATGCGAAAACAATGGTGGGTCACAATCATAGTGAGCTGAAATTGCTGCAGCATGAATCTTAATGGAAGAGAAGGACAAACCTTTGTCCAATAACTCAGTAAGATATTGAAGAGCCACACTCAAATTAGGCTCAGAAATCTCCAAATTCGTTGCTGTACTCCAAAATAAAAATCTCTTCCATTTTTCTGCGTACACTTTCCTTGTACTAGGTCTTCTAGCTTCCATAATCACATTTAAAACTTGTTGAGGAAGTTGAGACCTGCTGTGTTTCAACACAGAATATGCCAGGCTGTTAGATGAAGAGAGTGAAGCTTGACATTGAGCAGATGACCGTCCTTCTGAGATAACAGATGAGGAATCAGAGGTAAAGGCCATGGAGGCCTCCTTACCAGACTCCTTAGTAGTGGGTACCAATGTTGCCGAGGCCAATCTGGAGCTATCAAAATCATCCTTGGCCTGTCTTGTCTGACTTTTAATAGTACCTTTGGAAGAAGAGGCAGAGGTGGAAAGGCATACACATGAAGGTTTTTCCAACTGAAAGACAGAGCATCCACTTTCCAAGCTGTGTGATGAAACCCCTTTGTGCAATACTTTGGCAGCTGGTGGTTTAGTGGAGAAGCGAACAGATCTATGTCTGAGTTCCCATGACACTGTCAATTTCTGAAATACATGAAGATCCAGTTTCCACTCGTGGGGATCCATGATTTGTCTGCTTAACACATCTGCTAAGGAGTTCTGTGCTCCCGGCAGAAACCTTGCCTGAAGAGTTAGTTGCAAGCTTAGCGCAGTCTCCCATAAAATCATTGCTTGCCTGCATAGAGGATAAGAATGTGTTCCCCTTGCTTGTTGATGTACCACATGACAGTTGTGTTGTCTGTTAGAATCAACACCTGCCCTGGAAGAAGTAACTCCTTGAAAGCCATTAATGCAAACTGGACTGCTAACATCTCCTTCATGTTGATATGTAGATGCTGTAGTCTGGCAGGCCACTTGTCTTGTATCCACTTTCCATTCAGATGAGCTCCCAAGCAATGTCCGAGGCATCTGTCGTTAAAATCTGACTCGCCTCTGGCGGGTCACAGAGAGTCCCTTGTTTAGGTGACATTCCTGAGACCACCACAAAAATTCTTTTTGAAGGCAAGGTATTATTTGAATGACAGTGTCCAAATCCTGGCAGTGCTGTGTCCATACATTTTTGAGATACCATTGTAGCTTCCTCATATGCAGTTTGGCATTGGGAAGCACCAGAATACAATATGCCATGAACCCTAATGCTTGAAGGACTGTCCTTGCAGTCAGCACGGACTGATGAGATAGTTGATGGAAGTAAAGTGATAGACTCTTTTGTTTGTCCGGGGTTAAAAGGCCATCTGGGCTGCTGTATTCAGTCTCACACCCAGAAAGCACATGTCTTGAGAGGGTACTAGACTGGACTTTATTTCGTTCACAGAATACCCTAGGCATCTTAGCACTGCTATAACATATTCCAGATGCTGTAGAAGGTCTTCCTTTCTTGAGCCAGAATCAGGCAGTCGTCCAAGTAAGGATAGATTTGAATTCCTTTTAGCCTGAAGTAAGCTATCACTGGAGCCAGAACCTTTGTGAATACTCTGGGCAGTAGATAAGCCAAAGGGCAATGCAGAGAACTGATAATGAGAATTTCCAGCTCAAAACGCAGATACTTCCTGCAACTTAGTCTTATAGGCACATGAAGGTAAGCTTCCTTGAGATCTAAAGTTACCATCCAGTGATCCTTGCCCAGCAGAGGTAAAAGCTGTTGTAACGTCAACATCTTGAACTTGGGAATGTCCAGATAAGTGTTGAGGATAGACAAATCCAAAATTGGTCTCCACGTGTTCCCCTTCTTTGGTACTAGGAACAGGCGAGAATAAAATCCTAGCCCCTTTCTGATACAGGGACTGGCTGAATGGCCCCTATTTGGAGTAACTGAGAAATTTGCTTGTGAGCCTCTTTCCTTTGTGGAGGAGGAACGTCTGGCATGCCTTTGAAAGGGGCAATGTATGGAAATAAAACCTGTAACCGTGGTGAATGATATCCAACACCCATCTGTCTTGAGTAATTAAATCCCAATTTTCCTTGAAAAGAGACAGTCTTCCTCCCAAAGGAGCTGCCAGACGAGAATCTACTGGCAGCTGAAAAGGCAGGTCATTGGGTCTGTTTACGAAAGGACTGACCCCTGCCTCACCAGAAGTCTGAGCAGGTGAACTCCTGTCCTAGGCCTAACAGAACCTTGAGCTCTGCCCCTACCACGTCTAGATCTACCCCTAGACTGGGAATCATAAGCAGGATATGTCCATCCCTTAGTAGGCCAATTTCTACTAAACTTCGGTGGCTGCACCTGCAAAAAATCTTTAACAGTTTGCATAGACTTAGCTTTGTCCTCCATTTTCTTTAAAACTGCTTCCACAGGCGAACCAAACAACACATCCGACTGTAAAGGAGCATCCAAAATCCTTGTCTTAACATGCTCAGCTAAATTCTGAATCCACAACCAGGCATTCCTGCGAAGAACAGAACTGGTGGCAGCCACCCTCGAGGAGGCCTGTACAGCATCAAAACCACATTGCAAGGAATGCTTACCCACTTGTTCAGACACATGAACTAAATCCAGCAACTCTTTACACTCAATACCTTCCAAAGCATCCACCTTAGATTTCAGTTGTGAAAGGAGATAATTTTGATATTTAAGCATGTGAAACTGACAATTCAACGCCCTCATGGCTAAAGTGGAAGAAGTATACACTTTCTTTCCCCATCTATCCAAAGCCCTTGCCTCTTTATCAGTGGGAACAGGGTTTTTAACCACAGAGGCCTTAACACCTTTAGGTCCCTGGGAAACAGTTTCGGGTCTGCCCTAGGACTCTTAAAAGATACTTATGAGCTTCAGGCACCCTATAGTACCTATCAGGTTTAACAGGAGCAGGAGGCAAAGAATCAGGGTTCAGGAAGCCTCTGCAAAACATCTTCCACCACATTCAACACAGGAGGTATAGCTAAGGGCCTATGCTGGGGCAAAACAAGAATTCCCTAAGCCTTTTCCTGGAATCAGAGTAATCCTGACCTTCCCATTTAAAGTGCTCCCTCATGGAATGCAGAGTCTCTGAAAATGAGAAATCCTCAGGAGGAGAAGCTGTAGGAGTGGAATCATCCACATCCGAATCAGAATAAGGAGGATACTCCTGCAAATCTTCCCGCAGAAGACTCAGAAGCCTCTGAACACTGTTCAAAACTATCAAACTCGGTTCCACCCTAGGCCTCTTATCAGGAGGGCATAGAACCTCTAATCATAGTAATCAAATCTTCTGCCATTTTAAGCATATGTTTCTTAGGCACAGAACCTGAAATGCTAGGAGAAGCCCCCACAGAAGCTGAACTTGGCCTACCTCTCAAAGAAGTTTTGGCAACAGAAGGAGAGGCTCTAACTACCTTGGGAAGAGAGGGAAGAACAGTTACCTGAGAAGCCCCCTCAGCCTGGCCTACCTCCTGAGAAGGCACATCCTGTAACAGTAAAGTCTCTGCCTGAGACTCCAAAGAAACTCCTGGCAAAACCTCTGGCTCCACTGAGCCTTCTAAAGAACCGGCGTCCGGGACTGCCGGTTCATCAACCCTAGGCTTTTGTTTTGTCCTTGCGCTTCTTGGGGCGGGCGTCAAGCATCCGGCGGCATTTTATAATTGCAACGCTTCCCAAACACTAACCTGGCACAGTCTAACCGTCTCTTAATAGTGCGCTTGTTAAACCTAGCACAAGAGCGGCATCCAACAACGTCGTGCTCAGGCCCTAAACAAGGTATACACAAGGTATGGTAATACCTATGAGGTATCTGTTTCCCACAAGAAATACAGTTATTCACTTTTTCTGACATCCGGTTAAATACTGAGGCAAGAAAACCAAAACGTTCCCAACGGGTACTTAGCCAACTCTGATTCGGTCTGAAACTCCGCTTGAAATATTTCAGAACGCCAACCTGCACTCGCAAAACTGCTTCTGCATCGGACCATGCGGCAAAAGACTGAGGATATGGCGTCGGTCATGCGCGTTAGTACCCTGGCGCACTGGCGTCAGTCTAATGCGCCCTGACCGACGCCAGCCTACTCTGGTATTGGCCGACTGGACAGCGGACTACCCAATAGTAAGGACTGCAGCAATGTGGAACGAAGAACATCTGTTCAGCAAACTCCGACCGACGTCTAAGCATTCGTCGGTTGAAAGAAGCACAGGCCGAACAGGCTGCTACGTCGTGGTCTGGGCCTAAACAAGGCAAACAGTAAGAGTGGAAATCTTTATGAGGTATTTGTTTCCCACAAGTTAAACAGTTATTGACTTTTTCTGACATCGGCTGAGGCAAGAAAGAGTCCCCAACGGGGTACTTAGCTTTTAGAAGTCTTGAAGGAGTATTCGGTAGTAGTAATCTCTGGATCTGACCGACCGGCACTTGCGAACAGCTTCTGCTTGGCGCCACGCAAGAAAGACTGAAGAAAATGGCGTCGGCTGATGCCTTTATACCCGAAGACCAGCAGAGATGACGTTGGGTGAAGTGCGACATCAGCCGAAGCCGGACCCGGACTTTGGAATCCGGCCGACCGAAGGGCTGCCTGACGACAGGACAACCCAGTTGTTATGACTGCAGATGCATCCATGAAGGACATTCTGTTTATCAGAAGAGGGGGCCTGGACAGCAGGTTTAGGATGGGCCTTGGCCTGGCTGGCGGCCTTAGCACGTGCAAAGGCCTTGATGGACATAGATACAGGAGGCCTAGCAGCCCCACGTGCAGGAGTGACCATGTCCACCGTAATGGTGTCGGGTAAATCAAGAACTTCGGTATCCGGAGGAAAATCAACAACCGGCACCAGAGAGGTCTCCGGGACCGAAGGACTAGTTAACGCTGTGTCGTCGGCCTGGAGCGGCTGGATTACCGCTTCCGCAGGGACCGAAGCACTAGCGGAGGGTCTAGGAGTAGAATCGGTGGAGGACGCGGGCCGAGGATGCCGGTCCCGGTCCTTCCGTTTTTTAGAAGATTGAGCTGTCGGTTGATCCGACAGCATGGTATATGCGAATGATTCGCCGAAAAAGTCTTCAGCAAATTCTGCCTGGCGCCTGAGAGTGCGCTTATTAAAGCAAGCACAGGCAGCACAGGCCGAGACGTCGTGGTCTGGGGCAAGGAAGACAGTAAGAATGGAAGTCCTTATGAGGTATTTGTTTACCACAAGACAAACAATTATTAACTTTCTCAATTTGTTCTGACATCGGCTGAGGTAAGAAAAAATGTTCCCCAACGGGGTACTTAGCTTTAGATGACTTCGGTACTGAAAACACAGGAGCTGACCGACCGGCACTTGCAAACTGCTTCTGCTTCGGGCACCACGCGGCAAGAAAGACTGAAGGAGATGGCATCGGCCGATGCCTTTATACTCCAGCCGTTGTGACGTCGGAGAGGAGGCGACACCAGCCGACGCCGGACCCAGACTTTGGAATTCGGCCGACCGAGGGCTGCCTGAGGCAGGACAACTCATATGTTATGACTGCAGTTGCATTCTTGAAGGACATCAGTCATTAAGTTTTTTGATACATGCTGGATTCTCATTGGTTATTTTGAATTAATTGGATTGCATTTTTTCTTATAAAGATATAATAACTGCTTTCAGAGGCCTTTTTTCAATGCTCATCAATTTCTGTTTCATCTGCTCAAGAATAGTTTCTTGGTACTTGACCAAATAAAACTGGCAGTTCAAAAGTCCTCATGACGAGGGTGGCAGAGGTGTAGACTTTCCTCCAAATCTGTCTAAGGCCCTGCTTTCCTTGTCAGTGGACAAAGGATTACTGAAGAGCTAGCTTTTGCTCCCTTAGGGGCTGGAGTCACAACTTCAGGGTCTGCCACAGGGTTCTTAAACAGATGTTTCTGGAAATCTAAAACCCTGTAAAATCTGTCAGGTTTTTGAGGAGCAGGGGGCAGAGAGTCTGGCTGCAAAGAAAAATCCTGGAAATCGTTGTCTACCACCTATAAAACATGGGGCTACGGCAAGGGGTTTGTGATCAAGCAGCTTGAGAAAGTCCCTAATTCTTTTCTTTGATTGTGGTAGTCTTGAGCTTCCCATATGTAATGTTCCCTCAAGGTATGCAAAGTTTCCCCAAAGGAAATATCATCGGGGGGCTGATGCAAGGTTCTCCACAGAGTCAAAATCTTTATAGGAGGCAATGTAAACACCCTCTTTAAAAGTGGATTCCTCCTGGTCAAATTCATCATCTAAGGCCAAAGAATCAGAAGATCCTTCTGGAGGGGTGTCTTTTTTTTTTTTCTAGGTAAGGGTCTCAGAGGGACAGAAGCTTCTGGATCTGACCATGCAGAAAGTACAGTTGTGTACACTTACCATAAATGTAGATGTTCGAGTGTATTCTCTGTTGCAGTCATCACCTGTGGGTTACCCCTGCTGTGGTAGCCCTTGGCTGGCCCGAATACCAGAGTCAAATGTTTTTCAGCATCGGCTGCTGTTGCTTGCTGTCTGACGTCAGGTCGTCAGTGCTATAAAGGAGAACAGCCTATGCCATTACATCAGTTTTTCTTGTCCTAACCCATCAGAGGAACAAGTAAATATGGTAAAGTGGTCCTGGTGTCTAAAAGCCACCTTTTGAAACTTATGTCTCCCTAAAAAAAGAAGATATAAGGGGGAAGGAGGGTGGGAAAAGTACAGTTTTGTACCTACCATAAATGTAGATGTTCGAGTGCGCATACAGCTGCAGTCATCACACTTGGGTTATCCTGCCGTCAGGCGGGTCCTCGGTCGGCCGAATTCCAAAGTCTAGGTCCGGCGTCAATTGTCGTCGCTTCTTCCCTGACGTCAGTGCGGCGGGGGTATAAAAGAGGCAGCCAACGCCATTTTCTTCAGTTTTTCTTGCCCCAGATGTCAGGTGCCCCCAGAAAGGAAGGCAAAACATGATGTCATGCAAACATACATAAGTAGATAAATCAAAACAGTAGTTGCAAGCAAATACACCATAAAGGAATACCCCATATAGGTTGTATGTTAAAGGTGTTTGTCATAAGCCCTGTCCTAAGAGGGGATGGAGGGAGGGTAACCTGGACTGCAGCTGTATGGTAGGTACAAAACTGTACTATGTTCATCGTGCATACAGCTGCAGTCATCACACTTGGGTAGAATCCCAAAGCTAAGTAAGGGTGGCTGGTACTAAGCGGAATTAGGAGGGGCTAGAATGCCCTGCAGGACTGCTATGGCAAAGCCCGCTCTAGATTTTGAGTATAGTGGAAGGTGGTAGTGCTTGGAGAAAGTGTGCACTGAACTCCAAGTAGCTGCTTCCAAAATGTCCTTGGTAGGGACCCCCCTGAGGAAAGCTGCTGAGGTAGCTGTAGCCCTGGTGGAGTGGGATCTGATGTACACAGGCACTGATTTTCCATGAAATGAATAACAAAAGCGTATGCAGTGGGCTATCCATTTTGAAATAGTCTGTTTGGAAATAGCCTTTCCTTGAGCAACTGTAGCATAGGACACAAAGAGCTGCTCAGATTTTCTGAATTACTTTGTTCTGTCCAAGTAATAACGAAGTTGCCTGTGAATGTCCAAGGAATGTAGTAGCCTCTCTCCTTTGTTCTGTGGATTTGGATAAAAGGTAGGTAAATGAATAGACTGATTCAAAGCCACAGTGGATACTACCTTTGGCATGAAGATAGGGTTGGTTCGTAAGGAAACCCTGTCCTGATGGAAAATGATGAATGGTTGCACAGCCATGAGGGCCTGTAGCTCCGAAACCCTGCGTGCTGAGGTAATAGCCAGAAGGAAGGCTGTTTTCCATGACAAGTATTGTAGATCTGCTGAAGAAGCCGTCTGAAAGGGAGGCAGTGTCAGCTTCTCCAATACGAAGTTGAGGTCCCAAGCTGGAGCTGTTGGTTTCCGTGGGGGTTTTATATTTTTTTCCCCTCTGAGGAACTGCCTTAATAGAGGACGTGAGAATAAAGGAGGATCCGTATTGTATTGTGCTGAAATGGCTGAAGCGTGGATCTTGATGGAAGAGAAGGAGAGGCCACTGTTTAACATCTCAGTTAGGTACTGTAAAATCTGAGGTATATTTATTACCCAAGGATTCTGACCCTTTGCTTGATTCCAGGAACAAAATCGTTTTCATTTGGCGGAGTAGGTTTTTCTAGTAGAGGGTCTCCTGGCCTCCAAGATGACATCCTGTACCTCCTTGGAGAGGAGAGTTTGTTGGTAAACTAAGGTATTCTCCATGCAGCTAGATTTAGAGTTCTGAGCTGGCTGTGAAGGGTCTTGTAGTTGTGCTGGGACAACAGAAGAGGAACTTGAGGAAGGATCCATGGTGGTGAGTGTGACAGGCTCTTTAGGAGAGGATACCAGTGCTGTCGTGGCCAGTCTGGAGCAATGAGAATCATTTGTGGCCTCTCTGCTCTGGTTTTTAATAGGACTTTGGCCAGAAGAGGTAGAGGCGGGAAGGCATAGACTGTCAATGTTGTCCAATTGAAAGAGAGTGCGTCCACTTTCCAGGCCTGTGGATGATAGGTCCTTGAGCAGAATTTTTCCAACTGGTAATTTCTGTGGGTAGCAAATAGATCTATGTCTGGCTGTCCCCATGCCCGAGTTATCTTTGAGAAGACTTGAGGATGCAACTTCCATTCGTGTGGGTCTGTCATATTTCTGCTTAAGTTGTCTGCCAGTGTGTTTTCCTTCCCTGGCAGGAATTGTGCCTGTAGTAGAATTTGTAATTCCAGTGCTGTGTTCCAGAGGGTCATGGCTTGCCTGCACAGGGGGTATGAATGCGTTCCCCCCTGTTTGTTTATGTACCACATGACTGTGGTGTTGTCTGTCATTAATAGCTGGCCTGGATGCAGTAGGTCTTTGAAGGTCATAAGAGCATTTTGTACGGCTAGCATCTCCTTTTAGTTGATGTGTAGGTGCATCTCTTTTTGGGACCATTTTCCATGAATACACTGACCTGCCATGTGTGCTCCCCAGGTGTTGTCTGAGGCGTCTGTTGTGATGATTTGAGTTGCTTGTGGTAAACAGAAAGGAAGACCTGTGTTTCTTTGGCATGCTTGACCCCACCACAAAAATTCCTTTTGAAGGCATGGAATGAGTGGTATAATTGTTTCCAAGCTGTGGCTGTGCTGAGACCATAGGTTTTTTAGGTACCATTGTAGTTTCTTCATATGCAGCTTTGCAAATGGTATTAGTAGGATGCAAGATGCCATGAACCCCAGAGCATGCAGGATTTTCCTTGCAGTTAGCCTGGTTAAAGTTGTCATTTTGTTGTAGTATTGAGACAGTTGCCCTTCTTTGTCTGGTGTGAGGTAGGCCATCTGGGTTGTTGTATTTAAGCTGGCACCCAGGAAAATTATCTGTTGAGAATGTATTAGTTTTGATTTCTTTTTGTTCACTGTGTACCCCAGGCAGTTTAACAGTTTTATTACAAACTCCAGATGTTGCAATAGAAGGTCCTTTCTGTCTGCTTGGATCAGGCAGTCGTCCAGATATGGGTAGATTTGGATTCCTCGTTGTCTGCAGAAGGCAATTACTGATGCCAGGCATTTCGTAAACACTCTGGGCGCAGTAGATAAGCCAAAGGGCAATGCAGAGAATTGGTAATGGGTTGAACCTGCAAGAAATCTGAGGTATCTTCTGCAATCTTGTCTGATAGGGACATGCAGGTATGCCTCCTTGAGGTCCAACGTTACCATCCAAGACTCCTTGCCCAGCATGGGAAGAAGCTGCTGTAATGTGAGCATCTTGAACTTTGGTACCTCTAGATATGTGTTTAGAATAGGTAGGTCTAAGATGGGTCTCCAATCTTTGTCCTTCTTTGGTACCAGAAAAAGCCTTGAATAAAAACCTTGACCTTGTTCTTTTGCAGGTACCTCTTGCATTGCTTTCATATCCATGAGAGCGGAAATTTGCCTTTGTGCCTCTGCCCATTGATTTTTTGGCAGGTTTGGCATGCCTCTCATTTTTGGAAGGGTGTGAAAGTGGAACCTGTAGCCTCTGTCTATAATATCCAGAATCCACTTGTCCTGTGTAACAATGTGCCAGTTTTTTGAAAATAAGGCCAGTTTTCCGCCCAAAGGTGCTGCCATTATATCTTTGGCAGGCATAAGGGAAAGTCATTGCATCTGTTTTCTAAATGACTGTGGCCTATCTTTCTCCACCTCTGGGGGCTGGTGTTTGCCACTGTCTAGCTCTGTAAGATCCTTGAGGTTGTCCTCTACCCCTTGGGCGTCTGTATCTGCCCCTTTGGGGTCTGTCCGTGGCTGGAAAGGACCAATTTTTTGAAAGCCAGTTTCTGCTGAAGCGTGGAGGCTGCACCTGCAAGAAATCTTTAACTGTTTGCATAGATTTCGCTTTTTCCTCCATTTTCTTTAGTACCTCCTCAGCTTTAGCACTGAACAATACATCTTTTTGAAGTGGTGCATCTAATAACTTTGCTTTGACATGATCTGGTAAGGTTTGCTCTTTGAGCCAAGCATGTCTACATATGACAGACCCCGTGACAGCAGCTCTGCATGAGGCCTCTAAAGCATCAAAACCACACTGCAAGGTATGTTTCCCCACTTATTCTGCTCCATGCAACAAAATCCTGCAACTCTTTCAAGTCTGGCTGTTCTGTTTGTGTCATTTTGCCTTTCAGCTGAGATAGCAGGAACTGTTGGTATTTTAACATATGAAATTGACAGTTTAATGCCCTCATGGTTAAAGTTGCTGATGTATACACCTTTTTCCCCCACCTTTCTAATGCTCTAGAATCTCTCTCTGAAGGCAAAGGGGTTTTAGCAGTAGAGGCCTTAATCCCCTTGGGAACCTGTGAAATTGTTTCTGGGTCAGCAGTATGGCTTTTATAAAGGAACTGGTGAGAATCAGGAACCCGGTAATATCTGTCTGGTTTTACAGGGGCTGGAGGTAATGAGTCTGGATTAAGACTGGCTTCTGCGTACACATCATCCAAGATATCTAAGACTGGAAGAATAGCCAGGGGCCTATGCTGGGGAAGTAGTAGAAATTCCCTGAGCCTTTTCTTGGTATCTGAGTAATTTTGGCCTTCCCAGTGGAAGTGCTCTCTCAATGTATGCAGGGTTTCCCCAAAAGAGAAGACCTCAAGGGGGGAGACCGAGGGAATAGACTCCTCAGAATCAGAGTCTTCAAATGGGGAATAGGTGTAATCCTGGTCCTCAGAATGGTCTGAAGTAATAGAAGCCTGGTCTGAGGAAGGGTAGTCTTCCTCCAACCTGAGTCTTTGGTCTGAGGGGGGTTGAGAAAGTACAGTTTTGTACCTACCATAAATGTAGATGTTCGAGTGCTAATACAGCTGCAGTCATAACAGATGGGGTTATCCTGCCGTCAGGCGGGTCCTCGGTCGGCCAAATTCCAAAGTCTAGGTCCGGCGTCGGTTGTCGTCACTTCTTCCCTGACGTCAGTGCGGCAGGGGTATAAAAGAACCAGCCGACGCCATTTTCTTCAGTTTTTCTTGCCCCAGATGTCAGGTGCCCCCAGAAGGAAGGCAAAACATAAATTTATGCAATAATGCAATCTAACATAATCAAAAAACAGTAGTTGCAAGCAAATACACCATAAAAGAATACCCCAATAAGGTTGTATGAGGAGGTGTTTGTCATTAAGCCTGTCCCAAGAGGGGAAGGAGGGAGGGAAACCTGGACTGCAGCTGTATTAGCACTCGAACATCTACATTTATGGTAGGTACAAAAAGTACAGTTTTGTACCTACCATAAATGTAGATGTCCGAACTGGATAGCATCTGCAGTCATAACAAATGGGTTGTCCTGTCGTCAGGCAGCCCTTCGGTCGGCCGGATTCCAAAGTCCGGGTCCAGCTTCGGCTGATGTCGCACTTCACCCGACGTCATCTCTGCTGGTCTTCGGGTATAAAGGCATCAGCCGACGCCATTTTCCTCAGTGTTTCTTGCCCCAGATACCAATTGCCCTCTTGGAAAGCTAAATTTTGGATAGATGCCAATGTTTCCAAAATAGTAGAAGGCAAACACAAAAAATAAACATGTATGTGCATATATACAAACAAATACACCATAAGAGACTCCCCCCCCAGCTAGCTATTAGGAGGGTACATACCCTAGGAGTACCACAGAGGGGAAGGAGGGAGGGTAATCCTGACTGCAGATGCTATCCAGTTCGGACATCTACATTTATGGTAGGTACAAAACTGTACTATGTCCTTCATGGATGCATCTGCAGTCATAACAAATGGGTAGAATACCATAGCCAAACTAGGGGAGGAGGAATAAAAGTTATGGTGTAGTCAGGATCCCTTGCAGTACAGCAGTGGCAAACCCTGCTCGGGATCTAGAATATAGAGGTAAATTATAATGCTTGGCAAATGTATGCACGGAGGTCCAAGTAGCTGCCTCGATAATGTCCTTGGTTGCCACTCCTCTTAAGAAAGCTGTGGTAGTGGCTGTAGCCCTTGTTGAGTGAGGTCTTATGTTCTGTGGAATTGGTTTTCCATGGTAAGAGTAACAGAATCTTATGCAATTTCCTATCCATTTGGAGATTGTCTGTTTGGAAATTGCTTTTCCTTCCCTTCCTGTTGCATAGGCTACAAAGAGCTGGTCAGTTTTTCTGTTACCTTTGGTTCTGTCCAGGTAGTAGCGTAACTGTCTATGTACATCCAAGGTATGCATTATTCTTTCACCTCTGTTTTGTGGATTTGGAAAGAAGGTAGGTAGGTGGATTGCCTGGTTTAAAGACACTCTGGATACCACCTTGGGCATAAATGTAGGGTTAGTTCTCATGGACACCCTATCTTGATGGAAGATTAGGAAGGGTTGCACTGCCATTAAGGCCTGTAGTTCTGAAACCCTCCTTGCTGAAGTAATAGCCAGTAGGAAAGCAGTTTTCCATGACAGGTGTTGTAGATCTGCTGTTGCTGCTGGTTCAAACGGAGGGAGTGTCAATTTTTCTAGTACAAAATTCAAGTCCCATGCTGGTAATGGTGGTTTCCTAGGAGGTTTTACATTCTTGATCCCTCTGAGGAACTGCCTGAGTAGAGGATGTGAATAGACAGGAGGATCAAAGCTGTATTCTGCTGAAATAGCTGATGCATGTATCTTGATGGAGGAATAGGACAGGCCTGTATGTAGAAGCTCTGCCAAGTACTCCAGAATGTTAGCAATATCTATGTTCGACACATCTTTTCCTCTTTCAGTACTCCAAATGACGAACCTTTTCCATTTTCCTGCATAGTTCCTTCTTGTTGAAGGTCTGCGGGCTTCAAGGATAATGTCTTTAACCCTTTGTGAAAGGTCTGGGTTAGTTAGTGCTATGTGATGTTCCAGGCAGTCAGTTGCAAGGTTTTTAGGTTTGGATGTATGATGTTGTAGTTGTTCTGAGTTAACATCAGAGGCATAAGGGTATTGACCACATTTTCATCCGAGACATGCTCCTCAGCAATGGGTACCAGTGTTGTCTTGGCCAGTTCGGAGCTATCAGAATTATCCTTGGACGTTCCTCTTTGATTTTCAGTAGTACCTTGTGCATCAAGGGAAGAGGTGGAAATGCATATGCTGTCAGGCCTTTCCAGCTGAAGGATAGAGAGTCCACCTTCCATGCAAGTGGGTGGAATGTCCTTGTGCAGAATTTTTTGAGCTGGTGATTTTGTGGGGAAGCGAATAGATCTATTTGTGGCATTCCCCATTTCTTTGTGATGGCCTTGAAGATGTCCGGGTGTAGCATCCATTCGTGAGCATCCGAGGTGGTTCTGCTTAAAATGTCTGCTAGGGTATTCTCTTTTCCTGGTACAAATATTGCCTGTAACTGGATGTTGTAGCTGAGAGCCAGATTCCAGAGGTCCAAAGTCATCCTGCATAGGGGGTAAGAATGAGTGCCTCCCTGTTTGTTGATGTACCACATGACTGTGGTGTTGTCTGTCCTTATCATCAAATGGCCTTCTTTGAGGAATGGTCTGAATTTTAGGATTGCCAGTTTTACTGCCAGCATTTCTTTTTGGTTTATGTGCAGGTGCAGCTGGTCCTGAGTCCACAGTCCTTGTACGCATTTGTCCAACATGTGTGCCCCCCATCCTAGGTCTGAGGCGTCCGTTGTGATGGTTTGGTTTGCTTGAAAGTTGTGGAAGGGCAAGCCTGGGTTTGACTGGCATGCCCGAGCCCACCATAGGAACTCCTGTTTTAAGCATGGGATTAGTGGTATTTCTGTTTCTAAGCTGTGCCTGTGTTGAGACCATAAATTCTTTAGGTACCACTGTAACTTTCTCATATGCAGTCTGGCATGTGGGACCAAGATTATGCATGATGCCATGAAGCCCAAGGCCTGCAGAACTTTTCTTGCTGTTAGTTTGTTCTGCTTTGTTAATGCCAAGAAGTAAAGAGGAGCTCTTTTGCTTTTCTGCAGTTAGGAATGCCATCTGTTTGACTGTGTCCAATTCCGCCAAGAAAGTTCTTGTCTGGGATGGTATCAGCCTTGACTTTTGTAAATTGACTGTGTATCCCAGGGCTTGTAGCAAGTAAATGACCCTTTGTAAATCTGTTGTCAGCTTGCTTTTGTTGTCCGCTTGTAACAGGCAGTCGTCCAGGTATGGATAAATTTGGATTCCCTGTACTCTGCAGTGAGCGATTACTGATGCCAGGCATTTTGTGAATACTCTGGGCGCAGTAGATAAGCCAAAGGGCAATGCTGAGAATTGATAATGCTCTGATCCTGCAAGAAATCTGAGGTATCTTCTGCAATTTGGTCGAATGGGGACGTGCAGGTATGCCTCCTTGAGATCTAGAGTTACCAGCCAACACTCCTTGCCCAGCATGGGAAGAAGTTGCTGTAGGGTCAGCATTTTGAAATTTGGGACAATGATGTATGTGTTTAAGTTGGACAGGTCGAGTATAGGTCTCCAGCTTTTCTCTTTTCTTGGTACTAGGAAGAGTCTGGAGTAGAATCCTTTGCCCTGTTCTGTCATTGGTATTCTTTCCACAGCTCTCATCTTTAGTAATTGCGCTATTTGGTGCAGGGCTTCTATTTTTTGATTCGGGGGCAGGTTTGGCATTCCTCTTTTTACTGGTAAAGTGTGGAAGTGGAACCGGTAGCCTTGGTCTATGGTTTGCAAAATCCACTTGTCTTTTGTGATATAGTGCCACTTTTTTGAGAATAAGGCTAACTTTCCGCCTAATGGTGCTGCTATTTGCTCCCTGGTAGGCGGAGTCAGAGCCAAGTCACTGTGATTGTCCTGTTGCAGTGGCAGTGGTTGTGTCTGTGCCTCGGTTATTGCCAAGAGTGGCGTCGGTATCTGCAGTAGGAATGGAGACCGAGGATCCTGCGGCCTCGGGTACTGAAATCGCCGGTAAAATAGTTTCATCGGTAGTCAGGGGCTGCGTAGGCGCCTCGCTGAGAACCAGAGAACCAGTAGTCGGCCTAAGCGTGATCTCAGTACTCGGTGCAGGCCTCGGATGTCTATCCTTATCCTTGCGTCTTTTGCCTAAAACTGGCGTCGGTGCATCCGACGACATGATATAATTAAATTTTTTGCCAAAATAATGAAGGGCGAACTCCGCCCGGCACTTAATAGTGCGCTAGTTAAACCTACGCCGAAACGTCGCGGTCTGTCCCTAAGCAAGGTATACAGTAAGAGTGAAAATCCTTATGCGGTATTTGCTTCCCACAAGAAATGCAGTTACTAACTTTGTCTGAAATCGGTCTGAGGCAAGAAAAGTTACCCCAACGGGGTACTTAGCTTTAAAGAAGACTTCGGCTGAAATACTGTTAGTAAATCTCAGGAGCTGGCCGACCGGCACTTGCGAACTGCTTCTGCTTCGGCACCGCGCGGCAAGAAAGACTGAGGAAAATGGCGTTGGCTGCCTCTTTTATACCCCTGCCGCACTGACGTCAGGGAAGAAGCGACGACAACCGACGCCGGACCTAGACTTTGGAATTCGGCTGACCGAGGACCCGCCTGACGGCAGGATAACCCAAGTGTGATGACTGCAGCTGTATGCACGATGAACATCCAGGACAGCAACAATGAATACACTCGAACATCTACATTTATGTAAGTGTACACAACTGTACTATGTTCTTCGTGTTTCACTGCTGCAGTCATCACCTGTGGGAGGATTCTCAAAGCTGAGGAGAGGGGTGGTAGGCTTAGTAAGAGACCTACGAATAGGTCAGCATGCCCTGCAAAACTGCAGAGGCAAACCCTGCCCTTGCCTTAGAAAATAGAGGTAAGGTGGTAATGCTTGGTGAATGTATGGACAGACGTCCAGTTGGCAGCTTCCAGGATGTCCCTGGTGGGAACTCCTATGAGAAATGCTGTGGAAGTGGAGACTGCTCTAATGGAATCGGTCTGAATAGATTTGGGGGTGGAGTTCCCATGCAATCTGTAGCAGAAATGGATACAGTGTGATATCCATTTGGAAATGGTTTGTTTGGAAATGGGCTTCCCCTCTGTATTTGGTCTGTTTTTCTGAAGGGTTTAGTGCTGTCCAGATAGAATCTGAGCTGTCTGTGCACGTCTAGTGAGTGCAGAATTCTTTCCCCCTTGTTTTGAGGGTTAGGAAAGAAGGTGGGTAGATGTATGGCCTGATTCAGAGTTACATAAGATACCACCTTGGGCATAAAGGAGGGATCAGTCCTCAGGGAGACCCTGTCTGCATGGAAGATGATGAAGGGCTCAATGGCCATCAGAGCCTGAAGTTCTAGAACTCTCCTGGCTGAGGTGATAGCTAAGAGAAAAGCAGTCTTCCAGGGGAGGAATCTTAGTTCTAGTGAAACAGCAGATTCGAAGGGTGGTAAAGTTAGTTTTTCTAAAACATAATTCAGGCCCCAGGCTGGAGTGGGTGGCCTTCTGGGAGGTCTGATATTAGAAGCCCCTCTGAGGAATTGTTTAATCAAAGGATGGGAGAAAGTACAGTTGTGTACCTACCATAAATGTATATGTTCGATTGCATTCACTCTTGCAGTCATTACACTTGGGTTATCCTGCTGGCAGGCTACCCGCAGTCGGCCTGAATTCCAAAGTCTAGGTCCCGCGTCGGTTGCTGTCGCCTCTTCCCTAACGTCAGTGCGCCAGGGGTATAAAAGATGCAGCTGATACCATTTTCTTCAGTTATTCTTGCCCCAGATGTCAGCTGCCCCCAAATTGGTAGGCTAAAAACTATGCCAATAAGTATGCATGCACAAAAATAAACTTTTCCTTCATCTACAAGCAAATACACCACATAGGTTGTATAGGATAGAGAAGTACAGATAAGTCCCAGCAAATAAAAAGGGGGATGGTGGGTAACCTGGACTGCAACAATGAATACACTCGAACATCTACATTTATGGTAGGTACACAACTGTACTATGTTCATTGTGTTTAACTGTTGCAGTCATTACACTTGGGTTGAATCCCAAAGCTGAGGTTGGGTGGCTGGGTCTAAATAGGATTAGGAGAGGCTATAAGGCCCTGCAGAACTGCAGTGGCAAAGCCTGCTCTGGATTTAGAGTAGAGAGCTAAGTGGTAGTGCTTGGTAAAAGTGTGCACTGAACTCCAAGTTGCAGCCTCTAAAATGTCTTTGGTTGGTACTCCTCTGAGGGAGGCTGCTGAAGTGGCTGCTGCTCTGGTTGAATGTGGCCTAATGCCCTTAGGCACTGATTTGCCATGTTGTGAATAGCAGAAACGAATGCAGTGGCCTATCCATTTTGAAATAGTCTGCTTTGAGATAGCCTTTTCCTTGTGATCCTGCAGCATATGCTACTAAGAGTTGCTCAGTCTTTCTGAAAGCTTTAGTTCTGTCCAAGCAGAAGCGTAGCTGTCTGTGTATGTCCAAAGAATGCAGGAGTCTCTCACCCTTATTCTGTGGGTTTGGATAAAAAGTAGGCAAATGAATAGTTTTGGTTAAGGGCCACAGTGGACACCACCTTAGGCATAAATGTCGGGTTCGTCCTCAGAGATACCCTGTCTGGATGGAAAATGATAAAAGGTTCTACAGCCATAAGTGTCTGTAACTCTGACACTCGTCTTGCAGAGGTTATTGCTAGGAGTAGAGCTGTTTTCCAAGATAAGAACTTTATTTCCGCTGTATTGGCTGGCTCAAAAGGCGGCAGTGTGAGTTTTTCCAAGACATAATTGAGGTCCCATGCAGGGATTGGTGCTCTCCTTGTAGGTCTTATGTTTTTGGTCCCTCTGAGGTACTGCCTTGGCAACGGATGAGAAAAAATAGGTGGTTCCGTATTGTAATGAGTTGAAATGGCAGAGGCATGGATTTTAATTGATGAAAAGGATAGGCCTTTGTCCAGCATCTCAGTTAGGTATTGTAAAATCTGAGGAATATTTGGTACAAAAGTGTCAATTCCTTGTGCCTGGTTCCAAGCACAGAATCTTTTCCATTTTTCTGCAAAAGATTTTCTGGTACTGGGTCTTCTGGCCTCCATAATAACATCCATCACTGCTTTGGAGAGAGGTGTGTTCTGAATGGCTACATTATCCGCCATGCTGCCAGATTTAGTGTTCTGAGTTGACTGTGCAGGATCGGATTGTTTCGTTAGGTCAGTAAATGAGGAATTGGAGGCAATGTCCAGGCTGGGCCTTGAGACAAGCCCTTTAGGATTGGGTACCAGTGCTGGCAGGGCCAGTCTGGAGCAATAAAAATCATTTTTGGCTTCTCTTGTCTGACCTTTAGGAGTACCTTGGGGAGGAGAGGCAGAGGAGGAAAGGCATATACTATTAGGGTTTTCCAGCTGAATGACAGAGCATCCACTTTCCATGCTTGCTTGTGATAAGTCCTTGTGCAGAATCTCTGTAGTTGGCAGTTGTGAAGGGAGGCAAATAGATCTATGTCTGGGCATCCCCATTTCTTTATTATCATGCTGAAGACTTGTGGATCAAATTTCCACTCATGAGGATCCGTGAGGTTTCTGCTTAGTTCGTCTGCCAGAGTATTTTTCTTTCCTGGCAGGAATTGTGTTTGCAGGTGTACTTGATAAGTCAATTCTGTGTCCCACAAAGTCATGGCCTGTCTGCAGAGGGGGTAGGAATGTGTGCCTCTCTGCTTGTTTATGTACCACATGACTGTAGTATTTTCCGTCCTTATCAGTAGTTGTCCTGGATGAAGTAGATCCTTCAAAGCTGTCAGGGCATTCTGAACTGCTAGCATTTCTTTTTGATTGATATGAAGATGCATTTGGCTTGTGGGCCATGTGCCCTGAATACATTTTCCTGCCATGTGGGCCCCCCGGGCATAATCTGATGCATCTGTTGTTATTGACTGCCTGGCTGTGGGTAGGGTGAATGGCTGTCCCTTGTTGTGGTGACAGGCCTGTGCCCACCATCGAAACTCCTGTTGCAGGCAAGGAATGAGGGTAATTAATGTT
Source organism: Protopterus annectens (assembly GCF_019279795.1). Lineage (NCBI taxonomy): Eukaryota > Metazoa > Chordata > Ceratodontiformes > Protopteridae > Protopterus > Protopterus annectens. Next base: position 640,869,426 of record NC_056731.1, on the reverse strand, counting down.
TCCAGGCTGTGGCAATGTTGAGTCCAAACACTTTTTAGATACCATTGTAGTTTCCTCATATGCAGTCTGGCATATGGAATTAGCAGAATGCAGGATGCCATGAAGCCCAAAGCCTGCAGAATTTTTCTTGCAGATAACTGGGTCTTTGTTGCCAACATTTTGAATTAAGAAGTCAGTTGCCATTGTTTGTCTGACGTGAAATAAGCCATCTGGGCAGTTGTATTTAAGCTTGCACCCAGGAATATTATCTCTTGAGAGGGTACTAGTTTTGATTTCTTTTCGTTTACTGTGCACCCTAGGCAAATTAATAATCTTTTTACAAACACCAGTTGCTTTAGTAGAATGTCCTTGTTCTCTGCTTGAATAAGGCAGTCATCCAAGTAAGGATATATCTAAATTCCTCTTTGTCTGCAAAATGCAATTACTGGTGCCAGGCATTTTGTGAAGACCCTGGGTGCAGTAGATAAGCCAAAGGGCAGTGCAGAGAATTGGTAGTGCATTGAGCCAGCTATGAATCTGAGGTATCTTCTGCAAGATTGTCTGATTGGGATAAGCTGGTATGCCTTTTTTAGGTCTAAAGTTACAAGTCAAGCCTCCTTGCCCAGCATGGGCAGAAGCTGTTGCAGAGTCAACATTTTGAATTTTGGAACGTCCAGAAATGTATTTAGAATAGACAGGTCCAGTATTGGTCTCCAGGCTTTGTCCTTTCTGGGTACCAAGAAAAGTCTTGAGTAAAATCCTGGTCCCTGCTCTTGCTGTGGTACTTGCTGAATGGCCCTCATGTCCATGAGGGATGAAACTTGTTTTTTGTGCCTCTGCCCATTGATTGTGTGGTAGGTCTGGCATACCTTTTGCCCTTGGCAGGGTGTGAAAGTGGAACCTGTAACCCTGGGACACTGTATTCAAGACCCATTTGTCCTGGGTGATCATGTGCCAATTTTGAGAAAAAAAGTGCTAGTTTTCCCCCTAAGGGGGCTGCCAAAAGATAAGCGCTTGGTGCTGGCAGAGGAAAGTCATTGGGACTGTTTTCTGTATGGCTGTGATTTGTCTTTTCCGCTTTTGGCGGTAGAAGCGCCCACTGTTTAGGCCTGTATGAGCCCTGGGGCTGGGATCTGCCTCTGGGGCATCTGTATCTGCCTCTTTGTGGCCTGTCTGACACTGGAAAGGACCAATTCTTTGTAGGCCAGTTCCTGCTAAATCTGGGTGGCTGTACCTGTAAGAAATCCTTTACCGTTTGCATAGATTTCGTTTTGTCCTCCATTTTCTTCAACACCTCCTCTGCTTTAAGACCAAATAAGATATCATGCTGTAATGGAGCATCTAATAATTTTGCTTTAACATGATCAGGGAGATTCTGTTCCTTTAACCAAGCATGCATCCTAATGACAGAACCTGTAACTGCAGCCCTGCAAGAGGCCTACAGAGAATCAAAACCACATTGCAATGTATGCTTTCCTACTTGTTTAGCTGCATGCAATAAATTCTGCATTTCCTTATTTTCTGCACAATCAGAATTTGACAACATTTTCTGTTTTAGCAGTGACATTAAGTATTGCTGATATTTAAGCATATGAAATTGACAATTTAAAGCCCTCACAGCCAAAGTAGCAGAAGTGTAAACCTTTTTTCCCCATCTGTCTAGTGCCCTTGAATCCCTATCAGAGGGGATAGGTTTTTTTGCAGTAGAAGCCTTGACCCCTATGGGACCCTGAGAAATAGTTTCTGGGTCAGCAGCAGGGTTTTTATAAAGAAATTTATGTGAATCTCGAACCCTGTAGTATCTGTCTGGTTTAACAGGGACAGGAGGTAAGGAGTCAGGAGAAAGGCCGGACTCTGAAAATACATCATCCACAATGTCTAACACAGGAGGAATAGCCAGAGGCCTGTGCTGAGGTAGTAAAAGAAAATCTCTAAGCCTTTTCTTAGATTCTGAGTAGTCTTGGCTCTCCCAGTGGAAGTGCTCCCTCATGGTATGCAGGGTTTCTCCAAAAGAATAATCCTCCGGCGGTGAGGCTGAAGGGATAGATTCTTCAGCATCAGAACCCTTATAAGGAGGAAGAGAGTATTCCTGTTCAGAAGAGGAATCAGAGGAAATGGAAACCTGATCTGAAGATTCATTTTCTGTCTCTTGCCTAGGCCTCTTGTCAGGAGGGGGATGGGAACCCCTGAACATGGTAATTAGGTCTTCGGCCATTTTGAGCATCTGTTTTTTAGGTATGGAAGTCTGTCCAGGAGAATGCTGTACTTGTTTCTTTGTCTTTAGAACTGCTTTAGTCTTTGCTTTGGAAGCTGAAGTAGGCTTTACATGTAACTGTGTAGGTCTGAAAACACCCTCAGAAGCCGATGCCTGCTCAGCATCTCCGGACCCATCTGAGGGAATAGTTTCCGAGTGTCCAATACCTTGAGTATCCAGAGGCCTAGCTGGCTCCACGTGGGAGTCATCAGTGACCTGTGGCTCTGAGGTAGCGAGCATCAGGGGCTGCGAAAGTGCCTCACTGAAAACCGGCGACTGGCTTAGCGGAAGCCTCGTTGTCGGTTTTGGACCTCGGATGCCTGTCCTTTTCTTTTTCCTTGCACTTTTTATAAACTCAGGTCGTCGGCTGTTCTGACGGCATTATATAATTGAATCTTCGGCCAAAGTAATGAAAAGCAAAATCGTACCGACACTTAATACTGCGTTGGTTAAATCTAGCACAAAATCGACAGCTAGCAACATTGTGATCAGGGCCTAGGCAAAGAATACAGTAAGAATGAAAATCCTTATGAGGTATTTACTTCCCACAAGAAATACAATTGTTAACTTTTTCTGACATCAGTCTGGAGCAAGAAAAAAGTTTCCTCAACGGGGTACTTAGCTTTAATGAAGACTTCGCATCTGAAATTAGTTTTTGAAAATCTCAGGAGTCGGCTGACTGGCACTTGCAAACTGCTTTTGCTTCGGGCACCGCGTGGCAAGAAAGACAGAAGAAAATGGCGTTGGCTGCATCTTTTATACCCCTGGCACACTGACGTCAGGGAAGAGGCAACAGCAAACGATGCCGGACATAGACTTTGGAATTCAGGCTGACTGCGGGTAGCCTGCCAGCAGGATAACCCAAGTGTAATGACTGCAACAGTGAAACACGATGAACATCAGGGGGGTGTTCTGTATCAAAATGAGCTGAAATGGCTGAGGCATGGATTTTAATAGAGGAAAAGGAGAGGCCACTATTAAGTAGCGCCGCTAAGTAGTCCAGGATAAGAGGGATGGAAGGTTGTGAGGTATTGCCCCCTCGGGACTGGCACCAGGAGCAAAATCTTTTCCATTTTCCTGCATTAAGATTTTCTGGTGCTGGGTCTTCTGGCCTCTGTGATAATGTCTAGGACCTGTTTGCTTAACAGGGGGCCCTTGTTCTCCTTTAGAGTATTAGCCATGCTGATAGTTTGAGAGTTAAGAGGTCTGAGATCAGGGGAAGCTGTAAGGTCAGGATGCGTAGTAAGGGGTACCAATGTTGTCTAGGCCAAACTGGAGCAATGAGAATGGCCTTTGGTCTCTCCTCCCTTATTTTGATCAGTACCTTTGGAATAAGAGGCAGAGGAGGGAATGTGTACAGAAAAGAGGGTGTTCCAGGGAAAGGTCAATGCACCCACCTTCCACGCTAGGTGGTGATGCTCCCTGGTACAGAATTTCTTCAGATGACTGAGATGCGAAGCAAAGAGATCCACCTCCGGGGTCCCCCACGCCTGGGTAATTTATAAAAAGATTTTTCTGTGGAGCTGCCATTTATGGGGGTTCAGTAAGTTTCTGCTTAAATGGTCTGCCAGGGTGTTGTTGACCCCTGGTAGGTATTGGGCTATCAGATGTAGTCCCATGGAAGAGGCTGTCAGACAGAGGTTCATGGCTAGCCTGCACAGAGAGTAAGATTGGGTCCCTCCATGTTTGTTGATGTACCACATTACTGTGGTGTTGTCTGTTTTGATAAGGAGAACCTCGGGCTTGAAATGGGGTTTGAAGGAAGTCAGAGCCTTTTGTACTGCCATAATTTCCTTCTGGTTGATGTGTAAGGGAACATGCTGGGCATCCCAAAGATCTTGGGTGCACCTGACTTCTATGTGAGCAGCCAAAGCAATGTCTGAGGCGTCGGTGGCAATGGTCTTTGGAGGAGGGTGAAGGGAAGACCCTTGTTCTGGGCACAGGCCCCTGCCCCAACAGAAAAACTCGGCCCTTTTACAGGGGATCAGAGATCAGAGGGAGAGAGGTCTCCAGAGGTTGAGAGTGCTGATACCAAAGGTTCTTTAGGTACCACTGAAGTTTTCTCATGTGAAGCCTGGCCAGAGGAATTAGAAGGATGCAAGATGTCATGTACCCCAAGGCTTGCAGGAACTTCCAGGCAGTGAGGTGACTTTTGGAGGCCAGCTGGGTGAAATAGAGAAGCATGAAACACTGCTTTTCTGGGGATAGGAAGGCCACTTGGGGTGCTGTGTTCAGCAGTGCTCCCAAGAAAATGATCTTCCTGGAGGGTGTTTGCTTTGATTTCTTCTCGGTGATGGTGTACCCTAAGGAGGTATGGAGGGTTTTGACAAAGAGGAGGTCCTTGAGGAGCTTTTCTCTGCAGTTTGCCTGACTTCTTCGAATCAGTCTCCAGAGCCGTGGACGAGGGTAAGGCAGTCCACACAGCCTATCTGGACCTCGTCAAGGCCTCTGACACTATCCCCCACTCTGGAATCATAGATAAACTTACTAAGCTGGGCATTAATCCCTACATCACTCGATGGGTTGCCAACTGGCTTACTGACAGAACCCACACTGTAAAAGTAGCTGACTCCAAATCCAGCTCCAGACAAGTGGAGTACCTCAGGGTTCAGTTCTGGGACCTCTCTTGTTTGGCATCGACTACTCTGAAGTACAGGCCAACACTAAGGGACTCTAGCTAACAAAGTTCGCAGATGACTGCAAACTGGGAGCCATTACTGAATCCCAAAATTATGTGGATACTCTACAAAAGGGCCTTACAGAAACAGATGCTTGGTGACAGAGCCATGGGCTCAAGCTCAATGCCAAGAAATGTATAGTTATCCCTTTGGGGAAAAAACATGTACCCGTGAATTATCACATAGGTGGCAGTACACTAAACACTGAAAGTGAGATAAGAGACTTAGGGACAGAGGTGGACAGTGGTCGCACCTTCAATAAAGTACAGTTTTGTACCTACCATAAATGTAGATGTTCAAGTGTATACACTGCTGCAGTCATTACACTTGGGTTTATCCTGCCATCAGGTGGTTCCCCAGTCAGCCTGAGTTCCAAAGTCTTGGTCCGGCGTCGGCTGCTGTCGCCTCCTCCCTGACGTCAGTGCGACAGCACTACCAGGTTATACCTCATACCATGCTTTTCGGCCCCAAAACTTGGACCGAACCACAAAAGGAGGGTGAGTATCGATATTCATCAAAGATACCCACACCTCCAGGTTGGTGGCAAAGCACGAAGCATCAGAGACTATCCATGTGCAACTAACAGTGGGTAAAACCGCCTTCCAGTTTATAGCCTGCTACAGACCACCCTCCCAAACCCAGGAACCCCACTCGGCCTTCCTGAGAACACTGGAAAACATGAAGGTCTCTCCAAACACCATTATATTGGGTAACTTCAACTACCCAAACATAGACTGGGAGCATTACTCTAGCTCCAACACCCTAGCCCAAAGGTTCCTAGAATTTATAAACTCAAATGCTATGGAACAACTTGTTACTACTCCCACAAGAGGGGAAAACATACTGGACCTGATCATCACCAACATGGGGACTCTATGCTCCATACCAGAAGTGTATCCCTCACTGGTAAGATCAGACCATAAACTAATCTCACTGAATATTCACATCCCGACCCCACCCCCTGCCCAGAAAACCACAGTGAAAAACTTCTCTAAAGCAAATTTCACACTACTCAAAACCGAGGTGGAATCCTTCAAAGCCCCTGGGCCTGTGGAAAATATGGCCCAGACCGCAGAATCCTTTATAAACGCATTCTATGAACACCTTCAGGAATGCATGGATCATGCGATCCCAAATAAAACCAAGACCCAATCCTCCAAAGGCAGACGTCCTGTCTGGTGGACCCCAGCCATAAACAAACTATACAATAGAAGGAGGAAGCTACTAAATGATAGAGCAAAATCGCAAAAAGGGAAGGCATCACTGATCAGTATTAGCAAAAAACTACGGGCACTCATAAAATTGTCTAAGGCCAGCTTTGAGAGAAAAATTGCACAGGACACTAAGGATAATCACAAGGCTTTTTTTAGTTATGTTAGGAACCTGGGTGGTAATTCCCAAATATGCTCGGAATTAGTCCAAAATGACAAAAAATACACTGAACCCACAGACATTGCCAACATCCTAGCTGACAGGTTTAGCGCAAACGTCTCCCCCCCCTCCCCACCAAAAGGGCAAATATCTATCCCAGCAGAGTGCTGTCCCCCTGACATCTCAGATGCTCCGCCCTCTCCAAAGCAAAAAACACAGCATCAGTGGGACCAGACGGTGTCCCGGGCTGCGTCCTACATGAACTCCAAGAAGAGCTAAACCCAAACATAAAACTACTGTTCAATCTCAGCCTTAGTACAGGATATGTGCCCAAAGAGTGGCGTACAGCAACAGTGGTCCCTCTCCATAAAGGTGGTGCCTCAACGGATCCTGGAAACTATCGCCGCATAAGCCTGACTAGCTTGGTCTGCAAAGCTATGGAAAGGATCATCATAGACCTCATAAAGATATTGGGGACCTACAGACACTGGATCCTACCCAGTTCGGCTTTGTTAAGGGCAGATCCTGCCTCTTAAACCTGGTTGATTTCTTTGAAACAGTCACCAAGGCCATTGACGAGGGGAAGGTGGTCCACACAGCCTATCTGGACCACGCAAAAGCCTTCAATACAATACCCAACTCGGGCATTATAGATAAGCTCACCAGCTTAAATATAAACCCCTATGTCACTAGATGGACTGCAAACTGGCTCAAGGACAGAACCCACATGGTTAGAATTGCTGGAGCCATGTCAGACTCCAAACCAGTTACAAGTGGTGTCCCACAAGGCTCAGTCCTGGGACCTCTCTTGTTCGATATATATTTCTCGGAGGTACAGGCCAACATGGAAGGACTGTGGCTGACCAAGTTCGCAGATGACTGCAAACTGGGCGCCATAATCGACTCTCCAGCTGACACAAGCATCCTCCAAAAGGGCCTCATAGAAACAGACAACTGGTGCCACAGAGCCATGGCCTCAAGCTAAATGCCAAAAAGTGTATAGTCATCCCCTTTGGCAAAAACAAAGTGCCCACAAATTACCACACAGGTGGTAATCCATTAAGTACAGAAGAAGTAATTAGGGAACTGGGGACCCAAGTTGATAGCAATCTCTCATTTGACAACCACGTGGCCAAAGTGGTTAGAAAAACATTTTATATAGCCCACTTAATCATGAAGGGATTCACATCTAGATCAGGGGAGGTCATCATGCCTCTTTACTCATCCCTCATCAGGCCCATAATTGAGTACAATACCCCTTTTGGGATGTACCTTACCAGACACCTGCAGCAACTGGAAAGATCCCAAAAGTACCTCACCAAGAGGATCAAAGGGCTCAAACAGATGCCATATGCTGCCCGGTTAAAGAAACTCCAGCTCTACTCAGTGGCATACCGCCTGTTCAGAGGCGATCTGTGCCTGAAGTATAAAGCCATGTCCAACCCGGAATTAATGGACATGCTGCACCTCAGAAAATCCAAATCCCATCGAGCTACGTGCTCGAGAGACTTGAACCTCAGCACTGAAATAAATAGGACATGCTGGAGGGACAGATTCATAACCCAGAGGCTCCCTTCACTATGGAATAAAATCCCAGTCCAGGTTAGGCAGAGTCCCTCATTGACTCTATTCAAGAGGAATCTTGATGAGTGGATGGGAGATCGTAGGTTTACCCCGGGTATCACGTCTGTGTCGCTGTTAGACAGAGGCACAGTATACTAACCTCGAAAAAGGGCATAGCAAAATAAATTTAAAATGGGTGGCGAAAGCCAAACACATTCTGGCTAGGCTTATAAATGCCCTAGGGCAGATAGCCTAGTATGAACCTATGAACCTATAAGATGCAGCCGACGCCATTTTCTTCATTTGTTTTTTGCCCCAGATGTCAGGTGCCTCTAAATAGGTAGGCAATTCCAATTGCTAATAAAACATACATAAGAAAAGCAAAAAACAACTTACAGCTACCAGCAAATACTCTCATTTGGTAGTAAGAGTAGAAGACATAGGTACGTACCCAGCCAGTAAGAGGGGAAGGAGGGAGGGTAACCTGGACTTCAGCAGTGTATACACTCGAACATCTACATTTATGGTAGGTACAAAACTGTACTATGTTCATCGTGTTACACTGCTGCAGTCATTACACTTGGGTAGAATCCCAAAGCTGATTAAGGGTGGCTGGTTCTATAAGGCATTAGGGTGGTTATAAGGCCCTGCAGCACTGCAGTGGTGAAGCCAACTCTGGATTTAGAGTACAGAGGCAGATGGTAATGCTTGGTGAAGGTATGTACAGAACTCCAAGTAGATGCTTCCAAAATATCCTTGGTAAGTACTCCCCTGAGGTTGGCAGTTGAAGTGGCTGTTGCCCTGGTGGAGTGAGATCTAATGCTGCTAGGTACAGGTTTTCCATGGTATGTGTAGCAGAAACGTATACAATGTCCTATCCATTTTGAAATAGCCTGTTTTGAAATGGCTTTTCCCTGTGCTCCTGCAGCATATGCTACCAATAATTGCTCAGATTTTCTGAAAGCTTTGGTTTTGTCCAAGTAGAAGCATAACTGCCTGTGAATGTCCAAAGAGTGCAGTAGTCTCTCCCCTTTATTCTGTGGTTTTGGATAAAAAGTTGGCAAATTAATAGTTTGGTTTAGAGCCACACTGGATACCACCTTTGGCATAAACTTAGGGTTAGTTCTTAAAGACACCCTGTCCTGGTGGAAAATGAGGAAAGGCTCCACTGCCATTAGTGCCTGTAATTCTGAAACTCTTTGTGCTGTTGTTATTGCCAAGAACAGAGCAGTTATCCAAGAGATATATTTTAATTCTGCTGTGTTGGCTGGCTCAAAAGGAGGTAAAGTTAGCTTCTCCAAAACAAAGTTGAGGTCCCAAGTTGGAGTAGGTGCTCTACGGGGGGGTCTTATGTTTTTTGCCCCTCTGAGGTACTGTTTTAACAGTCAAAAAGCACGAAGACAAAAACTGTTGAAGAAAAACAAAAATGCAGACACTTTGTAGTACAAGCCCTTCTTGAGATCCAAACTGTGCATAAACAGCCCACGAATGTACCAGCCGACACCAATAAAAAGTGAACTTTTTCAAAAAAAACTCGGCAAATAAAACCTTAACGCCAAGTTTATTAATAAGAAGTAATAAACGCGTTTTCACTGGAGACACAGCTACAGCTTCTTCAGAGGTAATTTAAAAAACCCGCCAATACAAGCTTTTATATACACGTCAATGCGTGCTCCAAGCATCTGGGAAATTTAAAGAAACACTCCAAGGTGCAAAACACAAGCCTTCATAGTGACATAACGCATTCATAAACATTATATAAAAACTTTAAATAAAACAATTGATAAAATTAAGGATGGAAAATTGACATAAAACACACTGAATCAACTTATTGAATATACAGAAATCTTTTTAAACATTACGTGTTGTAAATAAGTGCCATATTTATCGATTTTCTCATTTGTTACATTTTTATCAATTGTTTTATTTAAAGTTTTTTTGAAAAAGTTCGTGGGCTGTTTATGCACAGTTTGGATCTCAAGAAGGGCTTGTACTACAAAGTGTCTGCATTTTTGTACTGTTTTAACAGAGGATTAGAGAAAATTGGTGGATCCGTGTTGTAATGAGCAGAGATGGCAGAGGCGTGGATCTTGATGGATGAGAAGGACAGTCCTTTATCCAGCATCTCATTTAAGTATTGTAGTATCTGAGGAATGTTTGGGACAAGAGGGTCAAGGCTGTGAGCTTGGTTCCAGGCACAGAATCTCTTCCATTTATCCGAATAGGCTTTCCTGGTACTAGGCCTTCTGGCCTCCAGAATGACATCAATAACAGCTTTGGAGAGAGGCATTGCTTGCTTGACAAAGGAATCTTCCATGTAGCTAGGTTTAAGGTCTTTATCTGGCTGTGTAGTATTTGTTTGTTGTGCTGAGTCAGCAGATGTGGGATTTGAGGCAAAATCCAGGGTGGTTCTTGTGCTAAGCTCCTTAAGATTGGGTACCAGTGCTGGCGTGGCCAATCTGGTGCAATCAGGATCATCTTTGGCTCTTCCTGCCTGGCTTTTATGAGTACCTTTGGCAGGAGAGGTAGTGGTGGGAAAGCGTATACTTGCAGGTTCTCCCAGCTGAATGAGAGGGCATCCACTTTCCACGCTTGTGGATGGTAACTCCTTGTGCAGAATTTTTGTAGCTGGCAGTTTATTGGGGATGCAAACAGATCTATGTCCGGGCTCCACCATTTCTGTCTTATCATTCTGAATATTTGTGGATTCAACTCCCATTCGTGGGGATCCATGATGTTTCTGCTTAAGTCGTCTGCCAGTGTGTTTTTCTCTCCTGGCAGGAATTGTGCTTGCAGATGAACTTGAAGGTTTATTGCCGTGTTCCACAAGGTCATAGCTTGTCTGCATAGGGGATAGGAGTGAGTGCCCCCTTGCTTGTTTATGTATCACGTAACTGTGGTGTTGTCTGTCTTTAGCAGTAGTTGTCCTGAATGCAGGTCCTTGAAAGCTATAAGCACATTTTGTACAACTAGCATCTCTTTTTGATTGATGTGAAGATGCCTTTGTTCTGCGGGCCACGTGCCCTGAATACATCTGCTTGCCATGTGTGCTCCCCAGGCGTAACCCGATGCATCTGTTGTCAGTGTTTGCCTGGCTGTGGGTTGTGTAACAGGCTGTCCCTTGTTGAGGTGACAAGCTTGAGCCCACCATTGAAACTCCTGTTGAAGGCAAGGGATTAGTGGTATAACTGTTTCCAAACTTTGACAGTGTTGAGACCATACATTCTTTAGGTAGGATTGTAGTTTCCTCATATGCAGTCTGGCATATGGAATTAGTAGTATGCAGGATGCCATGTAACCCAAGGCCTGCAGAATTTTTCTTGCAGGGAGTTGGGTCTTTGTTGCCATCAACTGAAAGTACTGAGTCAGTTGTCCTTGTCTGTCTGGCGTGAGATAAGCCATCTGGGACGTTGTGTTCAAGCTGGCACCCAGGAATATAATCTCTTTTGAGGGCACTAGTTTTGAATTCTTTTCGTTTACTGTGTACCCAAGGCAACTTAATAACTTTTTTACAAACGCCAGATGCTTTAGAAGAATGTCCTTGCTCTCTGCTTGAATCAGGCAGTCGTCCAGGTACAGATAAATCTGAATTCCTTTCTGTCTGCAAAATGCAATTACTGGTGCCAGGTACTTTGTGAAGACCCAGGGCGCAGTAGATAAGCCAAAGGGCAGTGCAGAGAATTGGTAGTGCATTGAACCAGCTGTGAATCTGAGGTATCTTCTGCAGTTTTGTCTGATAGGGACATGCAGGTATGCCTCTTTTAGGTCCAAAGTCACGAGCCAAGCTTTCTTGCCCAGCATGGGAAGAAGCTGCTGTAATGTCAACATTTTGAATTTTGGAACATCCAGGTAAGTGTTTAAAGATGACAGATCCAGAAAGGGCCTCCAGGCTTTGTCCTTTCTGGGTACCAGAAAGAGTCTGGAGTAAAATCCTTGTCCTTGCTCCTGTGATGGTACCTTTTGAATAGCTCTCATATCCACGAGTGCTGTAATTTGTTTTTGAGCCTCTGCCCATTGATTTGGTCGCAGATTTGGCACTCCTTTTAACCTTGGCAGAGTGTGAAAGTGGAACCTGTAACCTTGAAATACAATGTTGAGAACCCATTTGTCTTTGGTGATCATTTGCCAATTGTGGTAGAAGAGTGCCAGATTTCCTCCCAAGGGGGTTACCAAGAAGGATTTGTTTGGCAGCTGTAGTGGGAAGTCATTGGAGCTGCTTTTTATATGGTTGGGATCTGTCTTCCCCTTCTTTCTGGCCTGATGCAACCCACTGTCGAGGCCTGTAAGGACCTTGTGTTTGACCTCAACCTCTTGGACGTCTGTATCTTCCCCTTTGAGGTCTGTCTGTAATTGGAAAGGACCAATTCTTAGTTAGCCAGTTTCTGCTAAATCTAGGAGGCTGAACCTGTAAGAAATCCTTCACCGTTTGCATAGATTTTGCCTTATCCTCCATTTTCTTTAATACCTCTTCTGCCTTAACTCAAAATAACACATCCTGCTGCAAAGGTGCATCCAATAGTTTTGCTTTAACATGATCTGGTAACGTATGTTCTTTTAACCAAGCATGTCTTCTAATGACAGAGCCTGTAACTGCTGCTCTGCAGGAGGCCTCTAGAGAATCAAAACCACATTGCAAAGTATGCTTTCCCACTTGTTCAGCTGCATGCAATAAATCCTGCATTTCTTTAAAATTAGGAGGATCTGATTCTGGAAGCATTTTTTGTTTCAACTGAGACAGTAACAATTGCTGATATTTTAGCATGTGAAACTGGCAATTTAAGTCTCTCATTGCTAAAGTTGCAGATGTATATACTTTCTTTCCCCATCTGTCTAATGCTCTGGAATCTCTGTCAGAGGGAACTGGATTCTTGGCTGATGAGGCCTCAACTCCTTTGGGTCCCTGAGAAATAGTTTCAGGGTCAGCTACAGGGCTTTTATACAGAAATTTATGTGAGTCAGGGACTCTGTAGTATCTGTCAGGTTTAACAGGGGCTGGAAGTAAGGAATTAGGATTTAAACTGGATTCAGTATACACATCATCCACAATATCTAACACTGGCGGAATAGCAAGGGGTCTGTGTTGAGGTAATAAAAGTAAGTCTCTGAGCCTTTTCTTGGATTCTGAGTAATCCTGGCCTTCCCAGTGGAAATGCTCCCTCATGGTATGTAGGGTTTCCCCACAGGAGTAGTCCTCAGGCAGTGGGGCTGATGGAATTGATTCCTCAGCATGAGAATCCTCATAAGGGGGTAAAGAGTATCCTAGGTCTGAGGATGAATCAGAAGAGATGGACACCTGGTCAGATGTGTCATAGTCTGCATCCTGTCTAGGCCTTTTATCAGGAGGGGGATGGGACCCCTTGATCGGAGTGATTAGGTCTTCGGCCATTTTGAGCATTTGTTTCTTAGGCATGGAGGCCTGTCCTGGAAAATGCTGTATTTGTTTCTTTGACTTTAATGGAGGTTTAAACTTAGCTGAGGGTTTAATGCTTAACTGAGTAGGTCTAAAGACACCCTCTGTAGCTGTGGGTTGCTCAGCTACTCCGGATCCCTCTGAAAGGTTAGTCTCGGTAGGCTGAAGAACTTGTGCATCCGAAGGCCCAGCCATCTCCACGTGGGAGTCAGAGGTGGCTTGTGGTTCTACAGAAGCGGTAGTCAGGGGCTGCGAAGGCGCCTCACTGAAAACCGGAGAACCGGCGACTGGCCTAGAAGAGGCTTCGTCATCAGTTTTGGGCCTCGGATGCCTATCCTTTTCTTTGCGCTTTTTGTGTATTCCGGTCGTCGGAAGTTCCGACGGCATGGTATAATTGAATTTTCCACCAAAATAATGTCGGGGAAAATCAAACTGACGTTTAATAGTGCGCTTGTTAAACCTAGCACAAAACCGACAACCAGTGACGTCGTGGTCAGGGCCTAGGCATGGCATACAATAGGAATGGAAATCCTTATGAGGTATTTGCTTCCCACAAGAAATACAGTTATTAACTTTTACTGACATTGGTCTGAGGGAAGAAAAAGTTTCCCCAACGGGGTACTTAGCTTTGTAGAAGACTTCGGTTCTGGATTCGGAATGAACATCTCAGGAGACGGCTGACCGGCACTTGCGAACTGCTTTTGCTTCGGGCACCGCACGGCAAGAAAGACTGAAGAAAATGGCGTCGGCTGCATTTTATATACCCCTGTCGCACTGACGTCAGGGAGGAGGCGACAGCAACCGACGCCGGACCAAGACTTTAGAACTCAGGCCGACTGGGGAACCGCCTGACAGCAGGATAACCCAAGTGTAATGACTGCAGCAGTGTAACACGATGAACATCCACATTGCCACAACAGTCAGGAAATCCTTCTATGTGGCACACCTCATCACTAAGGGCTTTTCATCCAGAAAAAAGGAGGTTATTGTCCCACTGTACTCATCCCTCATTAGACCCTTATAGAATACAATGCCTCGTTTGGTATGTACCTCTCAAGACATCTGCAACAACTGTAAAGGCCGCAGAAATACCTTACTAAAAGAATCACAGGCCTAAAGCAGATGCCCTATGCTGACCGCCTTAAAAAACTCCAGCTATACTCTGTCACATATTGTCTACTCCGAGGCGATCTCTGCTTAACATACAAGGCCATGTCAAACCCAGAGCTGTTGGACATGCTACACTTAAAGAAATCCCAATCCCTCAGAGCCACATGCTCCAGGGATCTAAATCTTGTCATCACAATAAACAAAACATGCTGAAGGGATAGGTTCCTGACCCAGAGACTCCCCAGACTCTGGAATAGACTGCCCATACATGTCAACCAGAGCGCCTCCTTGGCCCTCTTCAAAAGGAACCTTGATGACTGGATGGGAGAAAGGAAATTCACCCGGGGATCACGTCAGTCACCCTGCTAGACAGGGGTCCTGGGAAGTAAATGGTGTGGGAAGAAATAGCCAGGGAATTGTTACGGCTAGGCTTGTACCAACCTATGAACCTATGAATGAGGCAGACATCCAGATAAGGGTAAATTTGTATATTTTTCTGTATGCAGAAGCTATGGCTGGGACTAAGCATTTGGTGAATACCTTGGGAGAATTAGATAAGCCAGAGGGAGCGCAGAGAACTGAAAGTGTTGTGAGCCTGCTCTAAAGCGATGGGAAGATGAGAAAATGGGACTTGAGAAGATTGACTGTGATCCCCAGGAGCTGACACAATTGGCGTAAGTAGTCCCTGGCTTTTTCTAGATTTCTGATTGGTGCGGTGAGAAGCCAGTCATCCAGATAAGGAACCTCTCTGAATCCATGCAGTCTGAGATGAGCTGCTATCACTGCCATGCTTTTGGTGAACACCCTGGGGGCTGTGGTGAGACTAAAGGGCAGGGCTTTGAATTGGTAATAAATGGCTCCCAACCAAATGCACAAGAATCTTCGGCGTCACCTGTTCATTTTGATGCAATAGCATGCATCTTGAAGATTTATGGAGCACATCCAGTCATCATCCTGCAGAAGAGGTAGAATGGACTGAACCATGACCATATGGAACTTGGGAGTTCTTTACAAACTGATTAAGATAACCAAGATGAAAAATAAGTCTCAGGCCCCCTGTTTTCTTTGGCACTAATAAGAACCTTGAGTAAATTCCAAGTCCTCTTTGGTCTGGTGGGACCTCCTGGATGACTTTTGTCTAGCAGCTTTTAAACTTCTAGAGCTGCTACCTCCCGCAGATTGGGTGGAACATCAGGGAGATATTTTCTTTTTTGTGAGGGAATTTGTAAAAAAAGAATGAAATATTTTCTGGATATAAACTTTTGCACCCAAGAATCTGTTATGATGGCTGTCCAGGCATCTGGGTGTAAAGACAAGCCCCCCCCCCCAACTGCCTCCAGAGAGAAACAGAAAGACAGTTCGGCAACCTTTCAGGAACGCTGAAAGTGTCTATTCAAGATGGAATCTCGGAACCCTTGGTTTTGCAGACCCCCTCTGCTGACTGGACAGCGTGTTCTCTTATTTCTCCCTCTGCCTCTGGGAGAAAATTCCCCAGGTGAGTTTTGAAAAGGTCCTTGAGACTTCTGGAATGAAATCTTCTTACCACTGTGCTGATTCCTGGAAAAAGGTTTCTCTGGGGGAGAAAAACGGATTCCCATGGCAGACAAGGTCTTTCCATCTTGTTTACTGCAAGAAAGTGTAACTAATGGTGAGCCCAAACAGGGAATATCTATTAAAGGGAGCATTGATGAATGAATACTTAAAGAGCTCTGCAAAATCACACAACTGCATCCAGGCATGTCTCCTAATGACTATGCCTTAACCTGCAGCCTGTGAGGAACCTTCAGCTGCATGAGAGATTAGCCTCATGGACGCATGTGATACAGACTGTATGGTGCCATGTTGGTAGCAATAAGTCTTCTCTTCCTCTGCCAACATGGACACAGGGATAGACTTAGAGATTTCCTTAATCAAGTCCCTCTGTAACCTAGTAAAGTATGCCAAACATTTAAGCAACCATAAGGCAAAGGTTGCTGAAGCGTGCAGGCACTTTCCATATCTGTCCAATGCTCTAGATTTTCTACTGGGAGGAGGACAGTGGAGCTCTGTTCAGCCAGCTCCTTTTTGGAGATTGCCACAACAACATCTACAGGGAGTATTCCCTTATTCCAAAACTGGCTCTCTTTTGGTGCACCAAGGATTTTGTCTGGATGCTGGTATAGGTTCTTTGGTATCCGGCTCCTTCCAAGCCCGGCAAGAGACATGGTCTATAAACTCATCCACCGGGGGTAACTCAAGACAAAGATGGGCCAGACCCGAAGGCTTCTAGGAACATCAATTCTACATGGGGAAGGGTTTTGGAGGATCAACCACTTTTTTGGCACAGCATCTTTAGAATGATTCCGAAGGAGAAATCAGCTGGTGGGGATCCTTCCCAGTCATCAAAATTGGTGTCTTCCAAAGATTCCAGACTGGAATCCAAGTGGTTCCTTTTGCACAATTCCTTCCAGGGAACCTCTTCAGTGGGATGCTCTGGAGAGGTGAGAGAAGAAACTGACAGTTCCCAAACTGGAAATACCTGGAATCTCTTAGAGGTTGGCTGTCCCTGTGGAGTAGGCTGACAAGGCTAAGAGACCAAATCTGAAGGAAGAACAGGGATAGTATCTGAGGAAATGAGAGTCAAAACAATTCTTGGATAGGAGAAAGCCCTCTCCACCACCTTGAATACAGAGGAAAGTACAGTTGTGTACACTTACCATAAATGTAGATGTTCGAGTGTATTCACTGTTGCAGTCATTACATTTGGGTAATCTGCTGACAGGTTGCCCTCAGTCGGCCTGAATTCCCAAGTCTTCGATCCTGCGTCGGTTGCTGTCTTCTCTTCCATGACGTCAGGTCGTCAGGGGTATAAAACATGCAGCCGACGCCATTTTCTTTACTTTTTCTTGCCCCGATGTCAGCTGCCCCCAAAAAGGTAGCAAAAAAAAAAAATGTATATATATATATATATATATATATATATATATATATATATGTATGTACATGCATCAATATAAACTTTACCTTCATCTACAAGCAAATACACCACATAGGTTGTAGAAGATAGAGAAGGAAAGATAAACTCCAGAATGACAGGGGGGTGGCGGGAGGGTAACCTGGACTGCAACAGTGAATACACTCGAACATCTACATTTATGCTAAGTGTACACAACTGTACTATGTTCTTCATGTTTTACTGTTGCAGTCATTACATTTGGGTAGGGTCCCAAAGCTATGGTTGGGAGGCTGGAGCTAAACAGCATTAGGTGCGGCTATAAGGCCCTGCAGCACTGCAGTGGCAAAGCCTGCCCTGGACTTAGAGTAGAGAGGCAAATGATAATGCTTTGTAAAGGTGTGAACAGAACTCCAAGTAGCAGCCTCTAGAATGTCTTTGGTTGGTACTCCTCTGAGAAAGGCTGCTGAAGTAGCTGCAACTCTGGTGGAATGAGACCTAATGCCCTTGGGCACAGGTTTAACATGGTGTAAATAGCAGGAAACGGATGCAGTGGCTTATCCACTTTGAAATTGTCTGCTTTGAAATAGCCTTTCCTTCTAATCCTGCAGCATATGACACTAGTAATTGCTCAGTTTTTCTTAGAGCTTTAGTCCTGCTCAAGTAGAATCTTAGCTGTCTGTGTATGTCCAAGGAATGCAGAATTCTCTCCCCTTTGTTCTGCGGATTTGGATAAAAAGTTGCAGATGAATTGTTTGGTTAAGAGCCACAGTGGAAACCACCTTAGGAATAAAAGTAGGATTTGTTCTCAGAGACACCCTGTCTGAGTAAAATATGATAAAAGGCTCTACAGCCATGAGGGCCTGTAGCTCTGAAACTCTTCTTGCTGAAGTAATTGCTAGTAGCAGAGCTGTTTTCCATGATAAGAACTTTATATCAGCGGTAGCAGCTGGTTAAAATGCAGGCAGGGTGAGCTTTACCAACACATAATTGAGGCCCCATGCAGGTAATGGAGATCTTCTAGGAGGCCTTAAATTTTTGGCTCCTCTAAGATACTGCTTTAGTAAAGGATGTGAAAAGATTGGTGGTTCTGTATTGTAATGAGCTGAAATGGCAGAGGCATGGATTTTGATTGATGAGAAAGACAGGTCTTTGTCAAGCATCTCAGTTAAGTATTGTAATATCTGAGGAATATTTGGTTCTGCTGTATCAGTTCCTTGTGCTTGATTCCAAGCACAGAATCTCTTCTATTTGTCAGCATAAGACTTTCAAGTACTAGGCCTTCTGGCTTCCAAAATGACATCCATCACAGCTTTACTGAGAGGTGTTGTTTGTATAACTACATGATCAGCCATGCTGCCAGGTTCAGTGTCTGTAGTTGATTGTGCAGGATCTGATTGTTTTGCTGGGACAGTAGTTGAGGTTTCTGAGGTAAGGTCCAAGCTGGGTATTGAGACAAGTTCCTTAGGATTGGGTACCAGTACTGGCGGGGCCAGTCCGGGGCAATTAGTATCATCTTTGGTTTCTCTTGTCTGACTTTTAGGAGGACCTTGGGGAGAAGAGGCAGAAGAGGAAAGGCGTAAACTGATACGTTTTTCCAACTGAAGGATAGGGCGTCCACTTTCCATGCTTGTCTGTGATAAGTCCTTGTGAAGAATCTTTTCAACTGATAATTTTAAGGACAGGCAAACAGATCTATGTCTTGGCTCCCACATTTCTGTGTTATCATGCTGAAGACTTGTGGATTTAGTTTCCACTCGTGAGGCTCCATAAGGTTTCTGCTTAAATCGTCTGCCAGTGTATTTTGTTATCCTGGCAGGAATTGAGCTTGAAGATGTATCTGGTAGGTCAAAGCTGTGTCCCACAGTGCCATGGCTAATCTGCAAAGGGGGTATGAGTGTGTGCCTCCTTGCTTGTTTATATACCACATGACTGTGGTGTTGTCCGTCTTTATCAGTAGTTGTCCTGGATGAAGCAAGTCCTTGAAGGCTGTTAGGGCATTTTGAACAGCTAGCATCTCTTTCTGGTTGATATGCAGATGCATTTGCTTTGGGGTCCATATGCCCTGAATGCATCTTCATGCCATGTGGACCCACCAGACATAATCCGATGTGTCTGTTGTTAAGGTTTGGCTGGCAGGGGGGAGAGTGAAGTGCCGTCTCATGTTTTGGTGACATGCCTTTGCCCACCATAGAAACTCCTGTTGTAGGCAGGGTATGAGAGGAATCATTGCATCCAGACTATAAGAATGTTGACTCCATAAACTTTTCAGGTACCATTGAAGTTTCCTCATATGCAGTCTTGCATATGGAATCAGTAGGATGCAGGATGCCATGAAGCCCAGAGCCTGCAGAATTTGTCTTGCAGATAACTGGTCTTTGTTGCCATCAGTTTGAAGTATATATTCAGTTGCTTTTGCTTGTCTGGCGTGAGGTAAGCCATCTGGGCAGTTGTATTCAAGCTAGCACCCAGGAATGTTATCTTTTGTGAGGGTACCAGTTATGATTTCTTTTCGTTTATTGTATACCCTAGGCATGTTAGAAGCATTTTCACAAACGCCAGATGTCGAAGAAGAATGTCCTTGTTCTCTGCTTGAATGAGACAGTCGTCTAAGTAAGGATACATTTGTATACTTCTTTGTCTGCAAAATGCAATTACTGGTGCCAGGCATTTTGTAAAGACCCTGGGTGCAGTAGATAAGCCAAAGGGCAGTGCAGAGAATTGGTAATGCCTTGAATCCAGCCTTGAATCTGTGGTATCTTCTGCATGATTGTCTTACTGGGACATGCAGGTATGCCTCTTTTAGGTCTAATGTCACCAGCCAAGCATTCTTGCCCAGCATGGGCAGAAGCTGCTGCAAAGTCAGCATTTTGAATTTTGGAATGTCCAGGTATGTGTTCAAAATTGATAAATCCAGTATTAGCCGCCAGGCCTTGTCCTTTCTGGGTACCAAGAACAGTCTTGAGTAAAAACCTTTGTCCTTTTTCCTGTTCTGGTACTATCTGAATGGCCCCCATATCAATGAGGAACGTAACCTGTTTCTGTGCCTCTGCCCATTGATTTTTTGGCAGATCCGGCCAACCATTTGCCACTGGCAGAGTGTGGAAATGGAATCTGTATCCCTGTGATACAATGTTTAGTACCCACTTGTCCTGGGTTATTAACTGCCAATTTTGAGCAAAACGTGCTAATTTTCCCCCTATGGGTGCTGCCAAAAGATAAGTGCTTGGTATAGGCAGAGGGAAGTCATTGGGACTGCTTTCTGTAGGTTTGCGCTTTATCTCCTCCAGATTTGGAGGTAGAAGCGCCTCATTGCTTTGACCTGTATGAATCTTGCGCCTGGTATCTGGAACCCTTAGGGCGTCTGGATTTGCCCCTTTGAGCTCTGTCTGACACAGGAAAGGACCAATTTTTTGTAGGCCAGTGTCTACTGAATCTTGGTGGCTGCACCTGTAAAAAGTCTTCAACAGTTTGCACAGACTTAGCTTTGTCTTCCATTTTCTTTAAAACCTCTTCTGCCTTAGTACCAAACAGAGAATCATGCAGTAAAGGTGCATCTAGCAGTTTAGCTTTAACATGATCAGGCAAATTTTGTTCCTTTAACCAGGCATGCCTCCTAATCACAGATCCAGTAACTGTGGCCCTGCAGGAGGTCTCTAAGGAATCAAACCCACATTGTAAAGTATGCTTTCCTACTTGTTCAGCTGCATTCAATAATTCCTGCAATTCTTTATTTTCTGCAAATTCTGAAATCAACATAATTTTCTGTTTCAGCAATCCCATAACATGTTGTTGGTACTTAAGCATATGAAATTGACAATTTAAGGCCCTGATTGACAAGGCTGCTTATGTATAAACCTTTTTTCCCCATCTGTCCAGTGCCCTTGAATCTCTGTCAGAGGGGGTAGGATTTTTTGCTGTCGAGGCCTTAACTCCCTTTGGACCCTGTGAAATAGTTTCAGGATCAGCAGCAGGGTTTCTAAATAAAAATTTATGTGAGTCAGGGACTCTGTAATATCTGTCAGGCTTACTGGGAGCCGGAGGTAAGGAGTCAGGGGTCAAGCTTGACTCCAAAAACACATCATCCACAATGTCTAGGACAGGGGGAATGGCTAAAGGCCTGTGCTGAGGGAGAAGAAGGAAATCCCTGAGCCTCTTTTTTGATTCTGAGAAGTCTTGACTCTCCCAGTGAAAATGCTCCCTCAAAGTATGCAATGTTTCTCCAAATGAATAATCCTCAGGAGGAGATGCAGATGGAATAGACTCCTCAGCATCAGAATCCTCATAGGGAGGAACAGATAATTCCTGATCAGAAGAGGAATCAGAAGAAATAGAAAACTGATCTGAAGATTCATAGTCAGTGTCTTGCCTAGGCCTCCTATCTGGAGGAGTATGGGTACCCCTGATCAAGGTAATAAATGTCTTCAGCCATTTTGATCATCTGTTTTTTAGGCATACAGGCCTGTGCACGTGGCTCATGTGTCATTTTTTTTAGTTTTAGAAGTTGCTTTTGTTTTTGGTTTAGCGGCTGTCGTCGGTTTGATATACAAATGTTGAGGTCTGAATACATCCTCAGAAGCTGGTGCCTGCTCAGCAGCTCCAGACCCATCTGAGGGAGATACATCCGTCGGTCCAATACCTTGCGTATCTTGCTGCATGTCGGACTCCACATGGGTGTTGGTAGAGGCCTGCGACTCAAAGGTAGCAGGTATCAGGGGCTGTGAAAGCGCCTCACTGAGTACCAGCGAACCGGCGACTGGCTTAGGAGAAGCTTTGTCATCGGTTTTGGATCTCGACTGCCTTTCTCTGTCCTTTTCTTTGCATTTTTTATGTACTCCGGTAGTCGGATTGTTATCCGACATTTCTGGGTAGTTAAATCAGTGTCCAAAATACTTTGATGTACAAATATACTGACGCTTAATAGTACGTTGGTTCAATCTAGCACAAAACCGACAGCCAGGCACATTGTGATCAAGGCCTAGGCAAGGAATACAGTATAAATGGAAATCCTTATGAGGTATTTGCTTTCCACAAGTAATACAATTATTAACTTTTTCTGACATTGGTAAAAAGCAAGAAAAATGTTTCCCCAACGGGGTACTTAGCTTTAGTGAAGACTTCGGTTCTGAAACTCAAACATGAATATTTCAGTAGTCGGCCGACCGGCACTTGCGAAATGCTTCTGCTTCAGGCACCGCGCGACAAGAAAGACTAAAGAAAATGGCATCGGCTGCATGTTCTAGACCCCTGACAACCTGATGTCATGGAAGAGAAGACAGCAACTGACGCAGGACCCAAGACTTTGGAATTCAGGCCGACTGAGGGCAACCTGCCAGCAGATTACCCAAATGTAATGACTGCAACAGTGAAACACGAAGAACATCCAGGAGAAGCTGAAGTCAACCTCACTGGAGCCAAAATTCTCATTTCAGTCAAAACTCCGCCTACCCCCAGATCTCTGCTCTGAGGAAGGAGTTGGACCAGAGCTGTCCAGTGCCAAGGCTCACAGGGAAAGAGATGGCTCCGAATGTCTCACAGTCGATGTCACCCCTCCCCCACCAGGTCTGACGTTTCTGCTCCGAAACACATCCTGCTTAAGGGGGTGTCGACGCTGAATGGGTCAGGTTGACAGTCGAACTCAAAGAAGGCATCTTCGTATCCGACAGTTCAACTCTTGGGAGTCTCGGATTTAAGGACTCAAACCATAGGTTCTATCGCAGGAGAAGAAGAGATGATGGGATGTGAAGAAGGTTGAACGCTAACTGATCCCGATGGGAGCTGAAGCCATTAACACCATCTAGATCTGGGCTCTGAGAAATGTACTCATCATCCTGTCCACACTGGCTTTGAAAAGACTTTGTGAGGACATGAAAGAATACATAGAGGGAGGGTGAGGCAGTTTTACAGTCTACTGTAATAAGGGAGATCGGAGTCTTGTACAAACTGGCTCCAGAGAGAAAATGATGGAGTCAAGAAGACTTGGTGACTGAAGATGTTGGATCAGAGTGCTTAAATTAGATGATTAGCCACACTGCAAGATTCAAAGTCTGGAGCTGAGTGTGCAGAATTTGGTAATTCTGCTGAGACAGTAGGTAAGGTGTCTGAGGCAGGTGTCACGAGGAAGATTACATTTGGATAATCTGCTGGCAGGTTGCCCTCAGTCGGCCTGAATAACAAAGTCTTGGGTCCTGCGTCGGTTGCTGTCTCTTCTTCCATGACGTCAGGTCGTCAGGGGGTATAAAACATGCAGCTGACACCATTTTAATCAGTTTTTCTTGACCCAGATGTCAGGTGCCCCCCAAATAGGGAGCAAATATATTTATACATGCATGTAATTTGGAACACTGTTGCAGTCATTACATTTGGCTAGAATCCCAAAGCTATGGTTGGGAGGATGGAATTATACAGCAATAGTAGCAGCTATAAAGCCCTGCAGGACAGCAGTGGCAAAGCCTGCTCTGGATTTAGAAAAGAGAGGTAAATGGTAATGTTTGGTGAATGTATGAACTGAGCTCCAAGTAGCAGCTTCTAGAATGTCTCTGGTAGGAACCCCTCTGAGAAAAGCTGCAGAAGTAGATGCAGCCCTGGTGGAATGGGATCTGATCCCCTTGGGGACAGGTTTACCATGGTGCATGTAGCAGAAACGAATACAATGGCTTATCCATTTTGAAATAGTCTGCTTTGAAATAGCCGTTCCTTCTGCCCCTGCAGCAAATGCCACCAGTAGTTGCTCAGATTTTCTTACAGATTTTGTCCTGTTTAAATAGAATCTTAGTTGAGGATGGATTGGTCCTGAGGGCCACCCTGTCCAGATAAAAGATAACGAAAGGTTCCAATGCCATGAGAGCCTGTAGTTCTGAAATCCTTCTAGCTGAAGTGACTGCTAAAAGAAAAATTGTCTTCCAAGAGAGAAATTTTATGTCTGCAGTAGCAGCTGGTTCAAAAGGAGGTAGGGTGAGTTTTTCCAGCACAAAATTGAGGTCCCATGCAGGAGTTGGTGCTCTACTGGGAGGTCTCAAATTTTTGGCCTCTCTGAAGTACTGCTTTAGCAGGGGGATGAGAAAAGAGAGGAGGATCTGTGTTGTAATGAGCCGAAATAGCAGAGGCATGGATTTTTATAGAAGAAAAAGATAGGCCCTTGTGAAGCGTCTCAGTTAAATATTACTGAATCTGCGGAATATTGGGCATTGCTGTGTTTATTCCTTGTGTTTGGTTCCAGGCACATAATTTTTTTTTTTTATTTAACATTTGTTGACCAGGAAAGTCCGACTAGGTTCCACAGATCCTGTTTTCAGCAGAGGCCCGGGGAGAAATGCTCCAGAAGCATGTTCCATTTTTCAGCATAAGATTTTCTAGCACTAAGCCTTCTAGCCTCCAAAATGACATCTAGCACAAGTTTACTGAGAGATGTGACACGTGAAATTAGTTGATTAGTCACACTGCAAGATTCAGAGTTTGGAGCTGAGTGTACAGAATTTGATAGTTCTGCTGAGACAGTAGGTAAGGTGTCTGAGGCAGGTACCATGGAGGAAGGTGTGACATATTGTGTAGAAGCAGGTACCAGTGTTGGCGAGGCCAGTCTGGAGCAATCAGAATCATTTTCATTTTCTACTGTCTGACTTTTAGTAAAACCTTGGAAAGCAGAGGCAGAGGTGGAAAGGCATAGACTGATAGTTTTTCCAGCTGAAGGATAGAGCATCCACTTTCCAAGCTTTTTTGTGAGGAGTTCTTGTGCAGAATTTGTCCAACAGATAGTTTTGGGGAGAGGCAAAGAGATCTATGTCTGGGCTCCCCCATTTTCGTGTCAACATGCTGAAGATTTGTGGATCCAGTTTCCATTCGTGTGGGTCCATAAGATTTCTGCTTAGTTCGTCTGTCAGAGTATTTTGCTTTCCTGGCAAGAATTGAGCTTGTAGACATATTTGGTAAGTCAAGGCTGTGTTCCACAAAGCCATGGCTAGTCTGCAAAGGGGGTAGGAGTGGGTACCCCCTTGCTTGTTTATGTACCACATAACTGTGGTGTTGACCGTCTTTATCAGTAGTTGTCCTGGATGAAGAAAGTCCTTGAAGGCTGTCAGAGCATTCTGTACAGCTAGCATTTCTTTCTGGTTGATATGTAGGTGCATTTGATTTGGGCTCCATTCGCCCTGAAAGCATCTCCCTGCCAGATGGGACCCCAAGATAATCTGATGCGTCTGTAGTTAGGGTTTGGGTGGCAGGGGGTGGAATGAATGACAGTCCCTTGTTTTGGTGACAGGCCTCTGCCCACCACAGGAACTCCTGTTGCAGGCAAGGAATGATAAGAATCATTGTTTCCAGGCTGTGACAATGTTGAATCCATAAGCTTTTTAGGTACCACTGAAGTTTCCTCATATGCAGTCTTGCATATGGAATTAGTAGAATGCAGGAAGCCATGAACCCCAAGGCCTGCAGAATTTGTCTTGCAGATAGCTGGGTTTTGGTGGCCACTTGTTTGAAGTATGTCATCAATTGAATTTGTTTGTCTGGCGTGAGGTAAGCCATCTGGACAGTTGTATTCAAGCTTGAACCTAGGAATGTAATTATTTGAGAGGGTACCAGTTGTGATTTCTTTTCGTTTATGGTGTACCCTAGACATGTCAGAAGCCTTTTCACAAACGTCAGATGTTGTAGAGGAGTGTACTTGTTTTCTGCCTGAATTAGACAATCGTCCAGATAAGGATAAGTTTGAATGTTTCTTTGTCTGCAAAATGCAATTACTAGTGCCAGGCACTTTGTGAAGATCCTGGCCGCAGTAGACAAGCCAAAGGGCAGTGCAGAGAACTGGTAATGCAAAAAGCCTGCTTTGAAGCGGAGGTATCTTCTGCAAGATTCCCTGATTGGGATATGCAGGTAAGCCTCTTTTAAGTCTAGAGTTACCAACCAGGCATCCTTGCCCAGCATAGACAGTAACTGTTGTAGAGTCAGCATCTTGAATTTTGGAATGTCCAGGAAAGTATTTAGAATGGATAAGTCCAGAATTGGACGCCATGAGTTGTCTTTTCTGGGTACCAGGAAAAGGTTTGAATAAAAACCTTGTCCTTTTTCCTTTTCTGGTACTGGTTGAATAGCCCCCATATCCATGAGGGACAGAATTGGTTTCTGGGCCTGTGTCCACTGATTTGGAGGCAGATCTGACCTTCCGTTTGGAATTGGCAATGTGTGAAAATGAAATCTGTATCATTGGGATTCTATATTTAAGACTCACTTGTCCTGGGTAATTAGATTCCAATTTTGTGCATGATGTGCTATTTTTCCCCCAAAAGGGGCTGCCAAAAGATAAGTGCTTGGAAATGGCAGAGGAAAGTTATTGAGACTGGCTACTTCCAGATTTGGAGGTGGAGGCACCCCATTGTTTTGTTCTGTAAGTTCCTTGTGACTGAAACCTGGAGCCTTTGGAGTGCCTGGATTTGACCTGAGCGGCTCTGTTGGGTACTGGAAAGGACCAATTGTTAGTAGGCCAGTGCCTACTGAACCTGGGTGGCTGCACTTGTAAGAAATCTTTTACAGTTTGCATAGATTTAAGCTTTGTCTTCCATCTTTTTCAAAACTTCTTCTGCCTTATTACCAAATAGACTGTCCTGTTGTAAAGGAGCATCCAACAATTTTATTTTAACATGATCAGGCAGATTATGCTCCTTGAGCCAAGCATGCCTTCTTATCACAAATCCAGTTACAGCAGCCCTGCAAGAGGCCTCCAAGGAATCAAAACCACATTGCAAAGTATGCTTTCCAACTTGTTCAGCTGAATGCAATAAATCCTGTAACTCTATTTTCCACACAGTCAGAAATCAACATCATTTTCTGTTTCAATAAGCCCATGACATGCTACTGATATTTAAGCATACAAAATTATCAGTTTAAAGCCCCGATAGCCAGGGTTGCAGACGTGTAAACCTTCTTACCCCATCTATCCAGCGCCCTGGAGTCTCTATCAGAAGGGGTAGGACTTTTAGCAGTAGAAGCCTTAACACCCTTGGGACCCTGAGAAATTGTTTCAGGATCAGCAGTAGGGTTTTTAAAAAGAAAATTGTGGGAGTCAGGAACCCTGTAATATCTGTCTGGCTTACTAGGAGCCATGCTAGATTCTGAGAAAACATCATCAACAATGTCTAAAACAGGAGGTACAGTCAAAGGCCTATGCTGAGGAAGAAGAAGGAAATCCCTAAGCCTCTTTTTGGATTTTGAAAAATCCTGACTCTCCCAATGAAAATATTCCCTTAAGGTATGCAAAGTTTCTCCAAAAGAGAAATCCTCAGTAGGAGAAGCAGAAGGGATGGATTCTTCTGCATCAGAGTCATCATAAGGGGGAACAGAAAATTCCTGATCAGAAGAGGAATCAGAAGAAATGGAAACCTGATCTGAAGATTCATAATCAGTGCCTTGCCTAGGCCTCTTAGCAGGAGGGGGTTGGGAGCCCCTGATCAAGGTAATTAAATCCTCAGCCATTTAGATAATTTGCTTTTTAGGCATAGGGACCTGAACACGTGGCCCATGCATCATTTTTTTAGACACTGAAGTTGGTTTTGGCCTTGTTTTTGATGATGGCGTCGGGTTAATATACAAACCTTTAGGCCTGAAAACACCCTCAGAAGACGGTGCCTGCTCAGCGGCTCCGGACCCATCTATGGGAGAGACATCTGCGGGTTCAATACTTGAAGTGTTTCGCAGCATACCGGACTCCGAATAGGTCTCGGTAGAGGCCTGCGAATCTAAAGTAGTGGGCATCAGAGGTTGCGAAAGCACCTCACTGAGTACCAGCGACTGGCTTAGGAGAAGCTTCATCACTGTTTTGGACCTCGACGGTCTGTCTCTTGTCTTTTCTTTGCGTTTTTTGTGAAATCCGGTAGTCGGATTGCTAACCGACAACATTTCTGGATAATTAAATCTTGAGCCAAAACATTTAGAAGCAAAAATATACCGACGTTTAATCGTGCATTGATTAAATTTAGCACAAAACAGACAGCAAGGTACGTTGTGGTCAGGGCCTAGGTAAGGAATGCAGTACAAAAGAAAATCCTTATGAGGTATTTGCTTCCCACAAGTAATGCAATTATTAACTTTTACTAACATCGGTAAGGAGCAAGAAAAAAGTTTCCCCAATGGGGTACTTAGCTTTTAGTTGAAGACTTCGGTTCTGAAACTCGAAAATTAAAATTTCAGGAGTTGGCCGACCAGCACTTGCGAACTGCTTCTGCTTCAGGCACCGCGCGGCAAGAAAGAGTGATGTAATGGCGTTGGCTGCATGTTTTATACCCCTGACGACCTGACGTCATGGAAGAAGGGACAGCAACCGACGCAGGACCCAAGACTTTGTTAATCAGGCCGACTGAGGGCAACGTGCCAGCAGATTACCCAAAAGTAATGACTGCAACAGTGAAACACGAAGAACATCCTTGTCCCCTTTGTTCTGCTGGTACAGGTTGAATAGCCTTGATGCTGAGAAGAGAATGTACTTGCTTTTGGGCCTCTGCCCACTGGTTTGGGGGGAGGATTAGCCATCCGCTTAGGGTTGGGAGTGAGTGGAAGTGGAATCTGTATCCCTGGGAAACGATGTTTAAGATCCATCTTTCTTGGGCAATGTATTCCCAGTTTTTGGCATGCAGGGCAAGTTTCCCTCCTAAAGGTGCAAGTACTTGGGCAAGGCTTGGAAGAGGTAAGGATTAGACATTGTGCCATTTTACCACAGGATGACGGCTTACTACTCCCTGTTTTAGAGGTGGGAGCACTCCATTGCTTACATCTGTGCATAACCTGAGACTGAAGTCTTGGTGGTCTGCTGCCCCTGGGCTTGGACTGAGAAGGCCTGGAAGGGAATGGAAAAGACCAGTTTTTTGAAGGCCAATGCCTACTGAATCTAGGTGGCTGTACTTGTAAGAAATCTTTAACAGTTTACATAGATTTAGATTTCTCCTCCATTCTTTTGAGGACTTCTGCTTTATTACCAAATAAATGCTTTTGGTTTAATGGTGCATCCAGTAATTTTGCTTTGACATGATCTGGAAAGTTTTGTTCCTTAAGCCAAGCATGCCTTCTAAGAACAGACCCAGTGACAGCAGCCCTGCAAGATGCTTCTAAGGCATCAAACCCACACTGCAAAGTATGTTTACCAACTTGGTTAGGAGAATGCATTAACTCTTGTAAATCTTTGTGTTCTGCGCAGTCAGGAATCAACATCATTTTCTGTTTAATTAGCTCCATAATGTGCTGCTGATACTTTAACATATGAAACTGGCAATTTAAGGCCTTAATGGCAAGAGTAGCAGAGGTGTATACCTTCTTACCCCATCTGTCTAAAGCCCCAGAATCTCTGCCCGAAGGGGTAGGATTTTTGGCAGTTGTAGCCTTAATGCCTTTAGGTCCCTGGGAAATGGTCTCTGGATCCACAGTAGGATTCTTAAAAAGGAATTTGTGAGAGTCAGGTACTCTATAGTACCTGTCAGGTTTCCTGGGTGCTGGAGGCAAAGTATCAGGGGTAAGGTTGGATTCCAAGAAGACATCATCTACAATTTCCAGAACAGGAGGGATAGCTAGAGGCCTATGCTGAGGCAAGTTTAAAAATTCCCCGAGTATCTTTTTGGACTGAGAGTAGTCCTGGTACTCCCAGCGGAAATGCTCTCTAAGGGTATGCAGGGTTTCACTAAGAAAAATCTTCTGGGTGGGAAGCAGAGGGAATGGAATCCTCTGCATCAGAATCCTCATAGGTAGATAAGGGTACGTCCTGGTTGTCAGAAGGATCAGAGTTATCAGATTTCTGATCAGAAGAATCAGAAGGAAAATCAGTTCTTGGTCTCTTTGAGGGGGAAGGCTGACTTCCCCTAATTAAGGTAATGAGGTCTTCAGCCATTCTAAGTATTTGTTTTTGTTGCATGTGGGCTTGAGAATGCGCTTTGGTCGTTGGTTTCCTAGGTGTAGTGCGAACTCTAGGCCTGAAAAATTTGGTACTTTTGGTTTGAAATGAAGTCAGTTTAATATGCAAATCGGAAGGCCTGAATACACCCTCAAAAGCTGGTGCCTGCACAGCAGCTCCGGACCCATCCAAGGTAGAGACATCCGCAGGTTCCATAGTCGAAGTAGCATCTTGCGATATACCAGACTCTGAATGGGTCTCAGTAGAGGCCTGCGAATCTGTAGAAGCAGGTATCAGGGGCTGCGAAAGCGCCTCACTGAGTACCAGCGGACTGGTGACTAGCTTAATGGTAGAGTCGTCAGCAGTTTTGGACCTATGCGGTCTGTCTCTGTCTTTATCCTTGCATTTTTTTTTTTGGAAGATTGGGAGTCGGATGGCTTATCAAAGCCATTTCGGAGTATGGAAATCAAGAACGAAAGAATTTAGCTACAAAAATTGCCCGATGATGAATAGTTTGGGCGTTGAACAAGGCACAAACCCGACAGCGAGGGACGTCATGGTCTGGGCCAACACAGGTGACACAGTAAGAATGAAAATCTCTGTGAGGTATTTGCTTTCCACAGGCAAGACAATTATTAATTTTTTCCGATATCGGTTAGAGCAAGAAAAAAAGGATCTCCAACGGGGTACTTATCTTTTAGAAGACTTCAGGTCTGAAACTCGAAAAATGAAAATTTCAGGAGGCGGCCGACCGGATTTGCGAACTGCTTCTGCTTCGGGCACCGCATGGCAAGAAAGACTGATGTAATGGCATCGGCTGCATGTTTTATACCCCTGACGACCTGACGTGATGGCAGAAGCGACAACATCTGATGCAGAAATCCCAAGACTCTGGTATTCAGGCAGACTGAGGGCTACCTGCAAGCAGATAACCCAAATGTGATGACTGCAACAGTGAAACACGAAGAACATCAAGTATGAAGCTTAATAGCATATTATGCCATCATGAAGCACAGACTAAAGAAAAAGCAAATGACTGCCATTTTGCTTACCCTCGCAAAACAGGGCATTAGTGAAGTGGGGAGGAAAAAAAGAAAAATGGAAACAAAGACAGAACTAAAGCAATTAAATGCAGCAAACAGCATTAGGAAGGATTTTCCATTCTCCTTGTACTCACAAACCATGGATTTTAAAAATCCAAAGTTTACAAACTGTGTGTGTGTGTGTGTGTGTGTGTGTGTGTGTGTGTGTCTGTGTAATCATTGCTTTCAAATCTGAGTTTACCATCTAGACATGAACTTTTCCCATTGGCTTTCTGCAACCTTTCATTTTTTTTCTAACACAGCACTGATTACATGGAAGTATGTGTTTATGTATGCTTCTGAGTACACAGCAGTACGTTAAGGCTTTGCGAAAGCATTTGACAGCAACAACTTAAATAAAATTCAAAACACTACCTATTACTTATGTGGAAATATATTCATCACATAACATTTGGATATTAGAGATGTGCATATTCATCAAAGGGAATGCTTATGCATTACGTTGAGTTGTAATGTTGTACAGTATATGTGTCTGACATCATTGACCTAAAGCACATTACTGGTGCTACTATTTATGTATTTCTTTTTTTGATCACAATAATACTTCTGGGGTGTGCTTAGTTAATTAAGTGCTGGGAAAATGTGTTGCATATGAGTGAGTTCATGTGCATCTCTCCATGTAAGTGTATATGTATGTTCTTTTGTGGCTTTTTTGTAAGCGCGCGTGTGCGTGTGTGTGTGTGTATATATATATATATATATATATATATATATATATCAGTTTTTGTATATATGAGAAATACTGTCTCTGCTTCGGTTTGTGTGTATTTATTTGTAAATGACCACAGTTACTGTGTGTGTGTGTCGGAGAGGTAATGTATGGAGACATTATTAAATATGTCCATAAAATATTTTGGATATAAAATACAGCTTTCAACAACAATAATTACATATCCTACAGAAACTTTGATACATTATGAGGAACTACTTTACATCAACAATATATTAAAAGGTAAATACTACTAATAATATAAATGCAAAATAATTTGTAAAAATAACACTATCTAAGCATAATAATGCCTAACAGTATGTGTGTTACTGGGAAATGACAGCTGTCCCAAGGGAGGGGAAGTCCACTGCTAGCAGAACTGGCCCTCACAACACTCCTGGGTGGTCTGTTACGTCCCATGTAATGCCCACCCTCTTGGGTAGTATTTCTTGCTTGCTCCCCAACTAGACAGCCACTAGTCCAATCCACCTGATGAGCAGTTTAATAAGCGAAAAAATAAAGGTGATAGGAAATGCTGTTTTTATATGAAATGCACGCCAAATACTAGAGGTATGGCATAATTAAAATGGCACTTATCCTTGTATTTAACTTTTTCCACTAGTCTGTCAACACTTGTAATGTTCCCGGAGGCAGCCTTAATATGTTACAAGTTACAGAATGACACCACAGACTAAGAAGCAAACAGTACTCCCTCATTTAGAGCCAACATTCTTTCAGACTACAGGATTTAATCCCATTAAAATTTGATCCAATACTCACCCCCCCCCCCCCCCAAAAAAAAATAATAATGTAAAAAGCAGTACAGGTTTTTGAATCAGATTAAGGGGACTAAATGACACACTTATCTTTTCACACAGGTGTTCCTTGGATAATTTTTGATGTGATTCAGTAAAATGATAATTTTCAATAACAATTACCACATATGCACAGATGCTCACAGTTTTAAAGCCACAGCAGCTTTTCAACACAAAGGTGACATTTCTTAAGTAAAAAACTTAGCTGAAAGATGCAGTAAAATGCAATACTGACCACTACTTTTTGCTTAAAAATCTTCTTTTTCCTGGCAGCTTGTACTGCTCTCTCTGTTTCTTCAATTGAATGAAATATTATCAAAGCTTCACCCTTCACCTTGTCTAGTATAATCTGTTAAAAAAAGAAAAAAAGAAAGACTGATGTGACTATGAAATTCTCAGTATTTTCATTCAAACCACCACAATTTGCAAAATTAAGGATAGAAAGACAGACCAGCAAAAGTTAATTTGGGTGATTAAAGCAGTGTGTATGTGGAGAGGGCTTCAAAGACTGGCAGACAACAACATATCATATAATAAAAGTTACATATTTGTCATAAATTACTTACATTTTGTTTACCAGGTTACTCCAACTAGACTAGTGGCCTCTTCTCAAGGGAGATCCAAGGTAGTACTCACACTGACTTAGGGAAATTTAACCCGGGCACAAAGAAAATTCCTCTACTCTTTTTTTTCAGTTAAGTACTGTGGGATATTTTAATAACAGAGCAGCAAAAAAGTCCATCAGATTATATTAGGAACTTAACAAAACTGCACATCCTCCATCGTAAGCTATGGTACTCTCCCACAGAAAGAATACTGCAACATGAGAATAGAGGGACATAGAATAGTTGTGTAAAATCTTACCATAACCATAGATGTCCTCTTCCATGTTGCAGTATTCCCTCCCTCCCACATATCCCCCTCATTATATTCATCTGTGTAGAGGGCATCAATGGGCACTACCTAGACTATGTAAGATTTTACACAACTATTCTATGTCCTTCTGTTCTCATGTTGCAATATTCTTTCTGTAGAAAAGTACCATAGCTTACAGAGGAAGGACGGAAGTTGTATCCAAGCCTTTGAGGAAGGCCCCAGAAGCTACGTCTCTTGTAGAGTACGCCCTGACCCCATGAGGTAATTGTTTTTCATGGTAGGAATAGGAGAAGCAGATAGTTTTCCTTATCCAGCAGGAGATAGTTTGTTTGGATACTGCCTTGCCCAGGGCCCTGGGATGGAAGGACACAAAAAGCTGACAAGATTTTTCTGATAGTCTTAGTTTTGTCTAAATAGAACCTTAGTTGTGGACATCAAGGGAGCTTAGTATTCTCTCACTGTCATTTTTAGGAGATGGAAAGAAGGTGGGTAAGTGAATGGACTGATGTCCTTCTCTTCCATGTTGCAGTATTCCTTCCCTCCCACCTATCCCCCATCATTACATTCACCTGTCTAGAAGGCATAATTGGGCACTACCTAGACTATTGTCTGACTGGGTAGTCAGTTCTGAGGTCTGTGCATGCAGACATCACATTTAAGGCCCCTGGTTTATGGCAATGCGTGTGACGTCCCACACACTAGCAGCAACCAGGCTTTAGCTTTTGCATAGCAGCCAACATTTGGTTTGCCTGAGGCGGAGGATCCCACAATAAGAATACTGCAACATGGAAGAGATGGACATAGTACAGTTGTGTACACTTACCATAAACGCAGATGTTCGAGTGTATTCACTGTTGCAGTCATTACATTTGGGTTATCTGCTTGCAGTAGCCCTCAGTCAGCCTGATAATCTAAGTCTTGGGTCCTGTGTTGGTTGCTGTCTCATCTTCCATGACGTCAGGTAGTCAGGGATATAAAGCATGCAGCTGACAACATTACATCAGTTTTTCTTGCCCCAGATGTCAGGTGCCCCCATAACAGGAAGCAATTATATACAAGGTT
Organism: Protopterus annectens; assembly: GCF_019279795.1. NCBI lineage: Eukaryota > Metazoa > Chordata > Ceratodontiformes > Protopteridae > Protopterus > Protopterus annectens. The sequence goes on along the minus strand of NC_056731.1, from coordinate 640,834,696 downwards.
ACACATCCAACAAAAAGCAAATACACCAGAAAGTTTTAAGCATAGCAAGCAAGAATAGAGGTATAGTCAATAGAAGTCAAGGGGTTGGAGGGAGGGTAACCAGGACTGCAACAGTGAATACACTCGAACATCTACATCTATGGTAAGTATACACAACTGTACTATGTTCTTCGTGTTTCACTGTTGCAGTCATTACATTTGGCTAGATTCCCAAAGCTAAGGAAGGGAGGAGGCAGTTAGATAGCAATAGGACCAGCTATAAGGCCCTGCAAGACTGCAGTGGCAAAACCAGCTCTGGATTTAGAAAAAAATGGCAAGTGGTAATGGCTGGTGAAGGTATGTACAGAACTCCAGGTACCAGCTTCCATGATGTCCCTGGAAAGGACAATTTTGAGAAAGGCTGTAGAGGTAGATGCAGCCCTGGTTGAATGTGGATGTTCATCGTGTTTCACTGTTGCAGTCATTACAATTGGGTTATCTTGCTGGTAGGCTACCCGCAGTCGGCCCGAGTTCCAAAGTCTAGGTCCGGCATCGGTTGCTGTAGCCTCCTCCCTGACATCAGTGCGTCAGGGGTATAAAAGATGCAGCCGACACCATTTTCTTCTGTCTTTCTTGCCGCGCGATGCCCGAAGCAAAAGCAGTTCGCAAGTGCCGGTCGGCCGACATCTGAGATTTTCAAATCGGAATTTCAGATCCGAAGTCTTCATTAAAGCTAAGTACCCTGTTGGGGAAACTTTTTTCTTGCTCCAGACTGATGTCAGAAAAAGTTAATAACTGTACTTCTTGTGGGAAGCAAATACCTCATAAGGATTTTCATTCTTACTGTATTTCTTGCCTAGGCCCTGACCACGATGTTGCTAGTTGTCAGTTTTGTGCTAGATTTAACCAACGCACTATTAAGCGTTGGTACGATTTTGCATTTCATTACTTTGGCAGAAGATTCAATTATATAATGCCATCGGAACAGCCGACTACTGGAGTTTATAAAAAGCGCAAAGAAAAAGAAAAGGACAGGCATCCGAGGTCCAAAACCGACGACGAGGCTTCTGTTAGGCCTGTCGCCGGTTCTCAGTGAGGCGCTTTCGCAGCCCCTGACGCCCGTTACCTCAGAGCCACAGGCCGCTTCCAACTCCCACGTGCAGCCGACTAGGCCACTGGAAACTCAAGGTATTGGACACTCAGAAACTATTCCTTCAGATGGGTCCGGAGCTGCTGAGCAGGCATCGGCTTCTGAGGGTGTTTTCAGACCTACACAGTTATATGTAAAACCATCTTCAGCTTCAAAGGAAAAGGCTAAAGCAGCTCTAAAGACAAAGAAACAAGTACATCCTTCTCCTGAACAGGCCTCCATGCCTAAAAAACAGATGCTTAAAATGGCTGAAGACCTAATTACTTTGATCAGGGGTTCCCATCCCCCTCCTGATAAGAGGCCTAGGCAAGAGAGAGAATATGAATCTTCACATCAGGTTTCCATTTCCTCCGATTCCTCTTCTGAACAGGAATATTCCCTTCCTCCCTATGAGGATTCTGATGCTGTAGAATCTATCCCTTCAGCCTCTCCTCCTGAGGATTATTCTTTTGGGGAGACCCTGCATACTATGAGGGGAGCATTTCCACTGGGAGAGCCAAGATTACTCAGAATCCAAGAAAAGACTCGGAGACTTCCTTTTATTACCTCAGCACAGGCCCCTTTGCTATTCCTCCTGTTTTAGACATTGTAGATTATGTATTTTCAGAGTCCGGTCTGTCTCCTGACTCTTTACCACCAGCTCCTGTTAAGCCAGACAGATACTACAGGGTTCCTGATTCACATAAATTTCTTTACAAAAAACCTGCTGCTGACCCAGAAACTATTTTTCAGGGTCCCAAGAGTGTCAAAGCTTCCACTGCAAAAAACCCTATCCCCTCTGATAGAGATTCAAGGGCCCTGGACAGATGGGGGGGGGGAGATTTATACTTCTGCTACCTTGGCTGTAAGAGCTTTAAATTGTCAGTTTCATATGCTTAAATATCAGCAATATCTTATGTCACTGCTTAAACAGAAAATGTTGGCAAATTCAGAATGTACAGAAAAAGTACAGTTTTGTACCTACCATAAATGTAGATGTCCGATAGGTATGCAACTGCAGTCCTGACATATGGGTTGTCCTGCCTCAGGCAGCCCTTCGGTCAGCCAGATTCCAAAGTCTGGGTCCGGCGTCGGCTGATGTCGCCCTTTCCCCAACGTCAGAGCGCCTGGGGTATAAAAGCGTCAGACGCCATCTTCTTCAGTGTTTCTTGCCCCAGATGCCAGGTGCCCTCTAAGGAAGGCTAAATTTTGAAAATAGAGAAAAAATTCCAGACAAGTACAACAACATAAAAACAAATACACCATAAAAGATTACCCCAGGTAGCTAAAATGAGGGGTAGAAACCCAAAGGAATACCACAGAGGGGTAGGTGGGAGGGAAAACCTGACTGCAGTTGCATACTTATCGGACATCTACATTTATGGTAGGTACAAAACTGTACTATGTCCTTCAAGGATGCAACTGCAGTCCTGACATATGGGTTGAATACCATAGCCAACCTGGGGATGGTAGGCACTAAGACAAAGATGGTGTAGCTAAAATGCCCTGCAGGACTGCAGAAGCAAACCCTGCTCTGGATCTGGAATATAAAGGCAGGTTGTAATGTTTGGAAAATGTATGCATGGAGCTCCATGTAGCAGCTTCTAAAATGTCCTTTGTTGCCACTCCTCTTAGAAAGGCTGTGGAGGTGGCTGTAGCTCTGGTGGAATGTGGCCTGATGTCAGATGGCACAGTTTTTCCATGAAAAGAGTAGGAGAATCGAATGCAATTTCCAATCCATTTGGAAATTGTCTGTTTGGAAATTGCTTTTCCCTGCAATCCAGCAGCGTAAGCTACAAAAAGCTGGTCAGATTTTCTGTAAGACTTTGTTCTGTCCAAGTAGTAGCGCAACTGTCTGTGTATGTCCAAGGTGTGCAGAAGTCTCTCTCCTTTATTTTGAGGATTGGGAAAGAAGGTAGGCAGGTGAATAGCTTGATTCAGGGACACCCTGGATACCACCTTTGGCATGAATGACGGATTGGTTCTCAAAGAAACTCTGTCCTGATGAAAAATGAGGAATGGCTGTATTGCCATAAGGGCCTGTAGCTCAGAGATTCTTCTTGCTGAGGTTACTGCCAGAAGGAAAGCTGTCTTCCAAGACAGAAATTGCAACTCTGAAGATGCTGCTGGTTCAAAGGGAGGAAGAGTTAATTTTTCCAGCATGAAGTTGAGGTCCCATGCAGGCACTGGTGGTTTCCTTGGAGGGTTGATGTTCTTTATACCTCTTAAAAACTGTCTTAGCAATGGGTGAGAAAATACAGGTGGATCAGTGTTATATTTGGCAGATATTGCTGAAGCATGTATTTTTATGGAAAAATATGAAAGGCCATTGTGGAGCATTTCAGCCAAATATTCTAGGATCTGTGGAATGCTCATCACTGATGGGTCTTGACCCTTTTTGCTGTTCCAGATAAAAAATCTCTTCCATTTGCTGAGTATGTTTTTCTAGTGAAGGTCTGCGCGCCTCCAGGATGATATCTTTTACCCTTTTGGAAAGTGTATCCTGAGGAATAGTCATGGAATCTTCCAAGCTGTCAGCTTCAATGTTTTCAAGCTGGGGTGTAGTGTCCTGTAATTGTGCTGTGTCAGAAGAAGTGGCCATTGAGGAAGGTGCCACGGATTGGTGTGTGTCAAGCTCCGTAGCATGGGTACCAGTGTTGTCTTGGCTAGTCTGGAGCTATCAGTATGACTTTCGGTTGCTCTGTCTTGATCTTTAGTAACACCTTGGTCATCAAAGGAAGAGGTGGGAAGGCATATAGTGTTAGAGAGTTCCAGCTGAAGGAGAGAGCGTCCACCTTCCATGCTTGAGGATGGTATGTCCTTGTGAAAAACTTTTTCAGATGGTGATTGAGGTGGGAGGCAAAAAGATCTATATCTGGCCTTCCCCATGCTTGAGTTATTTGTAAGAAAATGTCTGGATGCAACATCCATTCGTGTGGATCCATGATGTTTCTGCTTAGGCTGTCTGCCAGAACATTGTCCTTCCCTGGTACAAACTGGGATTGTAGCTCTATTTTCAATTGTAGGGAAATATCCCAGAGATTCATTGCCAGTCCGCAAAGAGGGTAGGAATGGGTACCTCCTTGCTTGTTTATGTACCACATAACTGTGGTATTGTCTGTCTTTATTAGTAGATGGCCCTGATGCATGAACTTTTCAAGGCCTTGATTGCATGTATCACTGCCAGCATTTCTTTTGGTTGATGTGCAGGTGCTTTTCTTTTGTGTCCATTGTCCTTGAATGCATCTGCCCTCCATGTGCGCCCCCCATCCATGGTCTGAGGCGTCTGTTGTTATGGTTTGACTTGTATGAGGCTTGCTGAAAGGCAGACCTCTGTTTATCTGGCTTGCTTGAGCCCACCACAGAAATTCCTTTTGAAGGCATGGAATGAGTGGGATCAATGCTTCCAGGCTGTGGCTGTGTTGAGACCATAGACTTTTTAGATACCATTGTAGTTTCCTCATATGCAGCCTTGCGTGTGGAATCAGAAGAATGCAAGATGCCATGAAACCCAGGGCCTGCAGGATTTTCCTTGCAGTCATCTGGGTGTGTGTTGCCAATTTTCTGGAGTATTCTGGTAACTGTTTTTGTTTTTCTTTTGTCAGAAACGCCATCTGGGTGTTTGTGTCCAGTGTGGCACCCAGGAAAGGTATTTGTTGGGATGGTACGAGACTTGATTTCTGAATACTGACTGTGTATCCCAAGGCCTGCAGTAGGTGAATGACATAGTCCAAGTTTTTTAACAAGGCTTGTTGGCTGTCCGCTTGTATAAGGCAGTCGTTCAGGTAAGGGTATATTTGTATCCCCCTGGAGTCTGCAATGTGCAATTACTGATGCCAGGCATTTCGTGAATACTCTGGGCGCAGTAGATAAGCCAAAGGGCAATGCTGAGAATTGATAATGCTCTGAGCCTGCAAGAAATCTGAGGTATCTTCTGCAACTTTGTCTGATTGGGACATGCAGGTATGCCTCCTTGAGGTCCAGAGTTACCAGCCAAGACCCCTTGCCCAGCATGGGAAGGAGTTGCTGTAAAGTCAGCATTTTGAATTTTGGCACAATAAGGTAAGTATTCAGTGCGGACAAGTCCAGAATGGGTCTCCATTGGTTTTCTTTTCTTGGAACAAGGAACAGTCTTGAATAAAATCCTTGGCCTTGTTCTGCAGAAGGAACCTTTTCTATTGCTCTTATTTGAAGTAGGTTTGTTATTTGTTTGAGTGCCTCTGCCCTTTGATTTGGTGGCAGGTTTGGCCTGCCATGTCTTGTTGGTAGTGTATGAAAATGGAATCTGTATCCTTTGTCTATTATGTCCAGTATCCATTTGTTCTTTGTAATATTGTGCCAATTTTGTGAGAATAAAGATAATTTTCCGCCCAAAGGTGCTTCTAATTGAGCCCTGGATGGTGGAGTCAAAGTCAAGTCATTGAGATTGTCCCTGCGGAGCAGTGGAAGGTCCTGCCCCACCTCTCTGGTTCGGAGGCTGCCATTGACGTCCTCTGTAGGAGCCTCGAGTTTGCCCTCTACCTCTGCCACGCCTGTTTTGCCTCTTTGAAATTTGTCTGTGTCTGGAAAGGACCAATGCTTAGAAGGCCAATTCCTGCTGAATCTTGGAGGCTGTACCTGGAGGAAATCTTTGACTGTTTGCACTGATTTTGCCTTTTCCTCTATTTTCTTTAAAACCTCTTGTGCAGTAGCACCAAATAGCTTATGTTTCTCTAGTGGTGCGTCCAAAAGCTTAATTTTCACATGGTCTGGCAATGTTTGTTCCTTTAACCAAGCATGTCTGCGTATGACCGCACCTGTCATTGCTGCTCTACATGAAGCTTCCAATGCATCATATCCACACTGAAGGAAATGGTTGCTAACCTGCTGAGTATTATGAACCAATTCCTGTAACCCCTTTCTATCTAATGGTTCAGGGAAGCCAATTTCTTTTGCAAGTTATCCAACATGTATTCCTGATACTGAATCATATGAAATTGACAATTTAATGCTCGCATAGAAAGGGTGGAAGATGTATATACTTTTTTACCCCACCTTTCTAAAGCCCTAGAATCTCTTTCCGAAGGGAGTGGATTCTTAGTAGTAGTGGAGGAAACCCCTTTAGGCCCCTGAGAAATAGTTTCAGGGTCAGCAGTATGGCCCTTGTACAGAAATTGATGTGTGTCTGGGACCCTGTAGTACCTGTCTGGCTTGACAGGGGCAGGGGGGAGTGAGTCAGGGGAAACACTAGAGTCTAAGTACACATCATCTAAAACATTTAAAACTGGAGGAATAGCTAAGGGTCTATGCTGAGGTAGCTTTAAAAATTCCCTTAACCTTTTCCTAGAATCTGAGTATTCTTGGCCTTGCCATTTGAAGTGTTCCCTCATGGAATGAAGCATTTCCCCAAAGGAAAACTCCTCAGGAGGAGAAGCAGAGGGAATGGATTCCTCCACATCAGAATCCTCGTAGGCCAGGAAGGCCTCCTCCTGGTAGTCTGAATGTGCAGAATCACCTGAGGCCTCATCGGAGGACTGGGGATCTACCTGCTCAACCCTAGGCCGCTTGACAGAAGGCGGCTGAGAGCCTCTATCAGGATGTGGCTGAGAACCCCTAATTAAAGAAATAAGGTCCTCAGCTAAACTTAAAATTTGAGAACCAGAAGTGGATCCCAAAGAAATAGATCTTGGAGGGAGAGACTTAGCTTGTTTGGCAGCCTTAGCACGTGTGTAGGCCTTAATGGACATAGACACTGGAGGCCTGGCAGCCCCGCGTGCTGGAGTAGTCTTATCCACTGAAATGGTGTCAGAAATATCCTGGGCTTCGGTCTCAGAGGGGAGAACAGAAACCGGCACCGAGCTGGCCTCCGGTACCGAAGTAACCGGTGGGGCGGTGTCGTCGGTCTGTAGCGGTTGTGAAACCGGCTCAGAAGAGACTGAGACACTCGCGGTAGGCCTAAGCGTGGTGTCGGCCGAGACCGTGGACCGCGGGTGTCGGTCCTTATCCTTCCGTTTTTTAGGTAAATGTGCTGTCGGAAGCTCCGACGGCATGATATAACAGAAATCTTCCCCAAAATAGTCCTGTGCAAACTCTGACCGACGCCTAAGAGTGCGTTTATTGAAAGAAGCACAAGCTGTACAGGCTGAGACGTTGTGTTCTGGGCCTAGGCAGGGTAAGCAGTAAGAGTGGAAATCCTTATGAGGTATTTGTTTCCCACAAGTTAAACAATTATTTACTTTTACAGTTTTATCTGACATCGGCTAAGGCAAGAAAAGGTCCCCAACGGGGTACTTAGCTTTTTTGAAGACTTCAGTAGCTGAAAACACAGGAGCTGGCTGACCGGCACTTGCGAACTGCTTCTGCTTCGGGCGCCGCGCGGCAAGAAAGACTGAAGAAGATGGCGTCGGCTGACGCTTTTATACCCCAGGTGCTCTGACGTCTGGGAAATGGCGACATCAGCCGACGCCGGACCCAGACTTTGGAATCCGGCCGACCGAAGGGCTGCCTGAGGCAGGACAACCCATATGTCAGGACTGCAGTTGCATCCTTGAAGGACATCAAAGAAATGCAGGATTTATTGCATGCAGCTGAACAAGTGGGAATGCATACTTTGCAATGTGGTTTTGATTCTCTAGAGGCCTCCTGCAGGGCCGCAGTTACAGGTTCTGTCATTAGGAGGCATGCTTGGTTAAAAGAACAGAATCTGCCCGATCATGTTAAAGCAAAACTAGTAGATGCTCCATTACAACATGATACCTTGTTTGGTGTTAAAGCAGAAGAGGTGTTGAAGAAAATGGAGGACAAAGCTAAATCTATGCAAACAGTGAAGGATTTCTTATAGGTACAGCCTCCCTGATTTAGCAGGAACTGGCCTCAAAGAATTGGTCCTTTCCAGTGTCAGACAGGCCACAAAGAGGAAGATACAGACGCCCCAGTGGCAGATCACAGCCCCAAGGCAGGCCTAAACAATGGGGTGGTTCTACCTCCGAAAGTGGAGAGGAAAAATCACAGCCATACAGGAAACAGTCTTAATGACTTCCCCCTGCCAGCACCAAGCACTTACCATCTGGCAGCTCCTTTAGTGGGAAAACTAGCACTTTTTCCACAAAATTGGCACATGATCACCCAGGACAAATGGGTCTTAAATATCGTATCTCAAGACTACAGGTTCCACTTTCACACCCTGCCAAGACCAAACGGTATGCCAGACCTGCCAAGCAATCAGTGGGCAGAGGCACAAAAACAAGTTTTATCTCTCATGGACATGAGAGCCATTCAGCAAGTACCACAGCAAGAGGAGGGACAAGGATTTTACTCAAAGCTATTCTTGGTACCCAGAAAGGACAAAGCCTGGAGACCAATACTAGAGTCAGGAGACAGACTGGACTCTGAAAATACATCATCTACAATGTCTAAAACAGGAGGAATAGCAAGGGGCCTGTGCTGAGGTAATAAAAGGAAGCCTCTGAGCCTTTTCTTGGATTCTGAGTAATCTTGGCTCTCCCAGTGGAAATGCTCCCTCATAGTATGCAGGGTCTCCCCAAAAAGAATAATCCTCAGGAGGAGAGGCTGAAGGGATAGATTCTTCTGCATCAGAATCCTCATAGGGAGGAAGGGAATATTCCTGTTCAGAAGAGGAATCAGAGGAAATGGAAACCTGATCTGAAGATTCATATTCTATCTCTTTCCTAGGCCTCTTATCAGGAGGGGGATGGGAACCCCTGATCAAAGTAATTAGGTCTTCAGCCATTTTAAGCATCTGTTTTTTAGGCATGGAGGCCTGCCCAGGAGAATGCTGTACTTGTTTCTTTGTCTTTAGAGCTGCTTTAGTCTTTGCCTTTGAAGCTGAAGTTGGTTTTACATATAACTGTGTAGGTCTGAAAACACCCTCAGAAGCCGATGCCTGCTCAGCGGCTCTGGACCCATCTGAGGGAATAGTTTCCGAGTGTCCAATACCTTGAGTTTCCAGCGTCCTAGTCGGCTCCACGTGGGAGTTGGAGGCGGCCTGTGGCTCTGAGGTAGCAGGCATCAGGGGCTGCGAAAGCGCCTCACTAAGAACCGGCGACAGGCCTAACAGAAACCTCGTCGTCGGTTTTGGACTTCGGATGCCTGTCCTTTTCTTTTTCTTTGCGCTTTTTATAAACTCTGGTAGTCGGTTGTTCCGACGGCATTATATAATTGAATCTTCTGCCAAAGTAATGAAATGCAAAATCGTTCCGACGCTTAATAGTGCGTTGGTTAAATCTAGCACAAAACCGACAACTAGCAATGTCGTGGTCAGGGCATAGGCAAGGAATAGAGTAAGAATGAAAATCCTTATGAGGTATTTGCTTCCCACAAGAAATACAATTATTAACTTTTTCTGACATCGGTCTGGAGCAAGAAAAAAGTTTCCCCAAAGGAGTACTTAGCTTTAATGAAGACTTCGGATCTGAAATTCGAATTTGAAAATCTCAGGAGTCGGCCGACTGGCACTTGCGAACTGCTTTTGCTTCGGGCACCACGCGGCAAGAAAGACTGAAGAAAATGGCGTCGGCTGCATCTTTTATACCCTTGGCACACTGACGTCAGGGAAGAGGCGACAGCAACCGATGCTGGACCTAGACTTTGGAACTCGGGCTGACTGCGGGTAGCCTGCCAGCAGGATAACCCAATTGTAATGACTGCAACAGTGAAACACGATGAAGATCAGACGATTTCTGAGTGTGTCTTCTTCTGCAAGGTTTGGATTTTGAGTAATCTTGGCTCTTCCAGTGGAAATGCTCCCTCATAGTATGCAGGGTCTCCCCAAAAGAATAACCCTCAGGACGAGAGGCTGAAGGGATAGATTCTTCAGCATCAGAATCCTCATAGGGAGGAAGGGAATATTCCTGTTCGGAAGAGGAATCAGAGGAAATGGAAACCTGATCTGAAGATTCATATTCTATCTCTTGCCTAGGCCTCTTATCAGGAGGGGGATGGGAACCCCTGATCAAAGTAATTAGGTCTTCAGACATTTTAAGCATCTGTTTTTTAGGCATGGAGGCCTGTCCAGGAGAATGCTGCACTTGTTTCTTATCCCCTGTGGGGTAGGTTATAGAGTCATAGATTATTACTAGGCTAACTGTCCTCATGGACCATTTTGAGCCTAGCCAATTACCCCCTGTGAGAATCAAACCCTGCACCTTGTGTTTCTAAGGTAAGCACACTAACCATTACGCCACCCTCCCACCCAGGTTTTCCATGATGGCTATAGCAGAAATGAATGCAATGGCCTATCCACCTAGAAATGGTTTGCTTTGAAATGGCCATCCCCTCTGCCCATGCAGAAAATGCAACCAGCAGCTGTTCAGATTTCCTGAGAGGCTTAGTCCTGTCCAAGTAAAATCTAAGTTGTCTGTGCACGTCCAAGGAGTGCATTATTCATTCCCCTTTGTTCTGGGGATTAGAAAAGAAGGTTGGTAAATTAATGGACTGATTAAGGGCCAAACTGGATCCCACCTTGGGCATAAAGGAGGAACTGGTCCTGAGGGACACCCTGTCCACATGAAAGATGATGAAAGTCTCCACTGCCATGAGGGCCCGTAATTCAGACACCCTTCTTGCTGAAGTGATGTCGAGGAGGAAGGCTGTTTTCCAAGAAAGAAATTTCAACTCTGCATTTGCAGATGGCTCAAAGGAAGGTAGCGTGAGCTTTTCCAATACAAAGTTAAAGTCCCAGGCCGGAGTAGGAGCTCTTCTGGGTGGTCTTAAGTTTTTGGCCCCTCTGAGGAATTGCTTCAGCAGTGGATGAGAGAAGAGGGGTGCCTCTGTGTTATAATGAGCTGAGATGGCGGAGGCATGAATTTTGATGGAAAAAAAGGGAAGGTCCTTGTGAAGCATCTCAGTTAAGTATTGAAGAATAAGTGGTAAACTGGGCACAGTTGTGTCCATCCCCTGCGTTAGGCTCCAGGAATAGAATCCCTTCCATTTTTCAGCATAGGATTTTCTAGTACTAGGCCTACTTGCCTCCAAAATGACATCTATCACTTGCTTACTGAGGGATGGGAAAGGAGAGGTCATGTAACTACCCAGGCTGCAAAGTTCAGGGTTTGAAGCTGTGGGTGCTGAATCTGGCCCTCCTGCTGAGACAGCAGGGCAGGGGTCAGAGGCAGGTGCCATGGTTCCAGAGGTGACACACTGCGCAAGAGGGGATACCAGTGTTGGTGTGGCCAGTCTGGTGCAATAAGTACTGTCCTTGGTTTGTCCTGTTTGATCTTTAGTAGCACCTTGGAGAGGAGAGGTAGAGGGGGAAAGGCATAAACTAATATGTTTTTCCAGCTGAAGGACAGGGCATCCACTTTCCAAGCTTGCCTGTGGGGAGTCCTGGGGCAGAATTTGTCTAATTGGTAGTTCTGAGGGGAGGCAAACAGGTTTATCGCTGGGCTCCCCCATTTGAATCTCAAAATGTTGAATATCTTTGGTTCCAGTTTCCACTCGTGTGGGTCCATGAGATTTCCGCTTGGGTCATCTGCCAGTGTATTTAGTTTGCCTGGCAGGAACTGAGTTTGTAGGTGCACTTGGTAGCTCAAGGCTGTGTTCCACAGAGCCATGGCTAGTCTGCAGAGGGGGCATGAATGGGTTCCCCCCCTGCTTGATTATGTACAACATAACCGTGGTGTTGTCCGTCTTTACCAATAATTGTCCTGGAAGAATGTGGTCCTTGAAGGCTGTCAGAGCATTCTGCATAGCTAACATTTCTTTTTGATTGATATGCAGGTGAATTTGACTCTGGGTCCATTTGCCCTGAATGCACTGCCCTGCCAAGTGAGCCCCCATGCATAGTCTGATGCGTTTAAGGTTTGGGCGGCAGGGGGTAGAGTGAATGGTCCTCTTTTGTTCTGGTGGCAAGCCTCTGCCCACCAAAGGAAGTCTGTCTTTAGACAAGGTATGATAGGAATCATTGATTCTAGGTTGTGAGAATGTTGGCACCATAGGCTTTTTAGATACCATTGTAGTTTTCTCATATGCAGTCTTGCATATGGAATTAGTAGAATGCAAGAGGCCATGAACCCCAGGGCTTGCAGTATTTTCCTTGCAGATAGCTGGGTCTTTGTGGCCAGTAGTTTGAAGTAGGCTGTCAAAAGAACTTGTTTCTCTGGTGTGAGGTATGCCATCTGGGAAGTTGTATTCAAGCTTACTCCCAGGAATACAATTTGTTGGCAGGGTACTAGATGTGATTTCTTTTTGTTTATGGTGTACCCCAGAGAAGTTAGTAATTTCTTTACAAATGCCAGATGATTTAGTAGTATATCCTGGCTTTCTGCCTGAATTAGACAATCGTCCAGGTATGGGTTTATTTGAATATTTCTTTGCCTGCAAAATGCAATGACTGGAGCTAAGCACTTTGTGAATACCCTGGGTGCAGTAGATAACCAAAGGGCAGTGCAGAGAACTGATAGTGCACGTAGCCTGCTCTGAAGCGTAGGTATCTTCTGCAAGATTCCAGGGATGTGCAGGTAGGCTTCCATTAAATCCAGTGTTGCCAACCAGGCATTTTTGCCTAGCATAGGAAGCAGCTGATGAAGAGTTAGCATTTTGAATTTTGGGATTACCAAAAAAGTGTTTAGGATAGACAGGTCCAGGATAGGATGCCAGGAATTGTCTTTTCTGGGTACCAGGAAACGTATTGAGTAGAAACCTTGTCCCCATTCTTCTTCTGGGACAGGCTGAACAGCCCTGATGCATAGAAGAGAGAGAACTTGCTTTTCAGCCTCTGCCCACTGATTTGCTGGTAAGTCTGGCCAACCGTTTGGGGTTGGTAAGGAGTGAAAGTGGAATCTGTATCCTTGGGAAACTATATTTAAAACCCATTTGTCTTGGGTAATGAGTTCCCAGTTATTTGCATGCAGGGCGATCTTTCTCCCTAAAGGAACAGACAGCTGAGCAGGGCTTGGAAGATTTAAAGTTAAGTCAATGTGACAGTTTACCATAGGGGGGTGTCTTACTACTTTTCCAACTTTAGAAGTGGGAGTCCCCACCTCTTAGGCCTGTGAGTACCTTGGGACTGAAATCTGGGTGTTTTGCTGGTTCTGGGTTCTTAGAAGGCCAGTGACTACTAAATCTGGGAGGTTGTACCTGCAGGAAATCTTTAACAGTTTGCATAGATTTAGCTTTTTCCTCCATCTTTTTAAGTACTACTACTGCTTTGTTGCCAAACAGGCGGTCTTGGTTTAAGGGAGCATCCAGTAATTTAGCTTTAACATGATCTGGCAAAGATTGCTCCTTGAGCCAAGCATGCCTTCTAAGTACAGACCCAGTGACAGCAGCTCTGCAAGATGCCTCAAATGAATCAAAACCAAATTGCAAAGTATGTTTTCCAACTTGTTCAGCAGAATGCATTAAATCCTGTAATTCTTTACTTTCAGCACAGTCAGGAATCAACATCGTTTTCTGTTTAAGCAATCCAATAATATGCTGCTGATACTTTAACATATGAAACTGGCAGTTTAAGGCCCTAATGGCCAAAGCTGCAGAAGTGTATACCTTCCTACCCCATCTGTCCAGAGCCCTGGAATCTCTATCAGAGGGGGTAGGGTTTTTTGGCGGTAGCAGCCTTAATGCCTTTGGGCCCCTGTGAAATGATCTCAGGAACCGCAATAGGATTCTTAAAGAGGAACTTGTGAGAGTCAGGAACTCTGTAATATCTGTCAGGTTTTCTGAGAGCTGGAGGTAAACTGTCAGAGGCCAGGCTAGATACCGAAAAGGCATCATCTACAATGTCCATTACAGGAGGGATAGCTAAAGGCCTGTGTTGAGGTAGGAGTAAGAATTCCCTAAGCCTCTTTTTGGAGTCAGTGTAATCCTGGCTTTCCCAGCGGAAATACTCCCTAAGAGTATGCAAAGTTTCACCAAAAGAGAAATCCTCTGGAGCGGAAGCAGACGGAATGGAGTCCTATGCATCCGAATTCTCATAGGTAGATAAGGGCAACTCCTGGTCTTCAGAGAAAACAGAAATTTCAGAATCCTAGTCAGAAGGAAAATCAATTCTAGGTCTCTTAGAGGGAGAAGGGTGGCTTCCCCTGATTAAAGTAATAAGGTCTTCAGCCATTCTTATCATTTGTTGTTTAGGCATAGGGGCCTGACCATGTGGTCTGGGCGTCGGTTTTCTAGGCATGGATCGAATTTTAGGTCTTGAAGAAGAAGATGGCGTCGGTTTAATATGCAAGTCAGTAGGCCTGAATACACCCTCAGAAGCCGGTGCCTGCACAGCTGCTCCGAACCCATCCAAGGTAGAGACATCCGCAGGTTCCACAGTCTAAGAAGCACATCGCGGCATACCGGACTCCGAATGGGTCCCAGTAGAGGCCTGTAAATCTGAAGTAGCGAGTATCAGGGGCTGCGAAAGCGCCTCACTGAGTACCGGTGAACTGGCGACTAGCTTAGGAGAAGCATCGTCGGCAGCTTTGGACCTATGCGGTCTGTCTCTGTCTTTATCTTTGCGTTTTTTTTGGAATGTCAGTAGTCGGGTGGCTTACCGAAGCCATTTCTCGATAGCTGAACTGAGTATCAAAATATTTAGATGCAAAAATAAACTGACAGTGAATAGTTTGAGGTTTGAATAAGGCACAAAACCGACAGCGAGGTATGTTGTGGTCTGGGCCTAAGCAAGGAATGCAGTACGAATGAAAATCTTTATGAGGTATTTGCTTTCCACAAGAAATACAATTGTTAACTTTTACTGACATCGGTTTAGAGCAAGAAAAAGGTTCCCCAACGGGGTACTTAGCTTAGTTGAAGACTTCGGATCTGAAACTTGAAAACGAAAATTTCAGGAGTCGGCCGACCGGCACATGTGAACTACTACTGCTTCGGGCATCACACGGCAAGAAAAGACTGATGTAATAGTGTCGGCTGCAAGCTTTATACCCCTGACTACCTGATGTCATGGAAGATGAGACAACAACCGACAAAGGACCCAAGACTTTGATAATCAGGCCGACTGAGGGTTAATGCAAGCAGATAACCCAAACGTAATGACTGCAACAGTGAAACACTAAGAACATCTATGGTTATGGTAAGATTTTACACAGCTGTTCTATCCTTTCACTCCTGTCTGTTCAATATAATAATCCTTCCTCCCTTCCCTTACCTTTGGTCTATAAGAGGTTTCTGAAAGTGATTCCTTTTTCTGACTAGCCTTTAGGCAGCAAACTCAATCTCATTTTTAGGAGATGAAGAGAAGGTGGGTAAGTGAATGGAATGATTTAGTGACAGCTCACTGACCAATTTGGGCATGAAGGAGGGGTTGGTGCGCAGGGTCAACCGATCTTTGTGGAAGATAGTGTAGGGTGGAGATGCCATAAGCACCAGTAATTTTGAAACCCTTCTGGCTGAGGAAAGGGTTAGCAGTAGAAAGTACAGTTGTGTACACTTACCATAAATGTAGATGTTTGAGTGTATTCACTGTTGCAGTCATCATACTTCGGTTATCCCTGCCAGGGTAGCCCTCAGACAGGCCGAATACCAGAGGCTTAGTATTTCTGCATCGATTGCTGTCGCTTCAGGACTGACATCAGGTCGTCAGTAGTATAAAGTAAGGCAGCCGATGCCATTACATCAGTTTTTCTTGCCCTAACCTGTCAGGGGCCCCCAGGAGGAGCCAGGTTCTGGTGGAAGAACCCCACCAGTAGAAAGTAAATACCAATATGTCCCTTATAAGGAAAGAGAAAAAAGGGGGATGGAGGGAGGGAAAAGTACAGTTTTGTACCTACCATAAATGTAGATGTCCGATAGACATGCAACTGCAGTCATAACATGTGGGTTGTCCTGCCTTAGGCAGCCCTCGGTCGGCCGGATTCCAAAGTCTGGGTCCGACATCGGCTGATGTCGCATTTCTCTCCGACGTCAGAGCGACTGGAGTACAGAAGCATCAGCCGACGCCATTTTCTTCAGTGTTTCTTGCCCCAGATGCCAGGTGCCCTCCAAGGAAGGCTGTAATCAAATTGGAAGACAAAAACAGGATTCCAAACAAATAAATGAGCAATAAAACAAATACACCATAACAGATATCCCCAGCTAAGAGTAACAGGGATAGGAGTGGACCCTAGGCATAGAGGGGTATGGAGGGAGGGAAAATCCGACTGCAGTTGCATGTCTATCGGACATCTACATTTATGGTAGGTACAAAACTGTACTATGTCCTTCAAGAATGCAACTGCAGTCATAACATGTGGGTAGAATACCATAGCTTAGCTGGGGAGGAGGTATGCTCTAGGAAAGAGATGGTGTGGCAATCAAACCCTGCAGGACTGCGAAGCAAAGCCTGCTCTGGATCTGGAGTATAGAGGAGATTGTAGTGTTTGGAGAATGTATGCATGGAGCTCCATGTAGCAGCTTCTAGAATGTCCTTGGTAGGCACCCCTCTTAAGAATGCTGTAGAGGTGGCTGTAGCTCTGGTGGAATGTGGTCTGACATTGGCTGGAACAGTCTTTCCATGAAAGGAATAACAGAATCTGATGCAATGTCCAATCCATTTAGAAATAGTCTGTTTTGAAATTGGTTTTCCTTGGACTGCAGGGGCGTAAGCTACAAAAAGTTGTTCAGACTTCCTACTGGCCTTGGTTCTGTCCAGGTAGTATCGAAGTTGTCTGTGAATGTCCAAGGTATGCAACCGTCTTTCCCCCTTATTCTCAGGATTGGGGAAGAAAGCAGGCAGATGAATGGCTTGATGTAAAGAAACCCTAGATACCACCTTTGGCATAAAAGTAGGGTTGGTCCTTAATGAAACACTGTCTCTATGAAAAATAATAAAGGGTGGTATTGCCATTAGGGCCTGTAGCTCCGAAACCCTTCTTGCTGAGGTAATTGCCAACAGGAAAGCTGTCTTCCATGAGAGAAATTGCAAGTCAACTGAAGCTGCTGGCTCAAATGGAGGTAGAGTCAGTTTTTCTAAGACAAAATTGAGGTCCCAGGCTGGCACTGGGGCCTTTCTCGGTGGCTTAATGTTCTTGATTCCCCTGAGGAATTGTCTTAGTAAGGGGTGAGAGAAAACTTTTAGTTATGTACTCACCATAACTTCAGATGTTTGGGATCCATCTCGCCTACATTCTGACTGATGGGTTCGGAGCCGATCCCTCGGCTCCGACTCGGCACGCTTATGCCAAAGAGCGAAGTCTCTTATTGGCTGAGCTTACTATATCCCAGGATGCACCACTACCAGTCCCCCAGATCTAGTTTGTCCGCATACATGCACACATGCATACCCTGCTTATATAACATTGTCAGATGAAACAAGATAAAACAGTAGAACTCAAAACCGTTCAATCTCTTCTGATCTCCAAGGCAGGGGGAAGGAGGGTGGGTATTAGGAATGTAGGCGAGATGGATCCCAAACATCTGAAGTTATGGTGAGTACATAACTAAAAGATGTTATGTGATCCTATCTCGCCTACATTCTGACTGATGGGACAGCGTCCCTAGCACCTGAATCCTGGGTGGCTCACTGGAAAACACTCCTGAGTACCGTGGAACCAAATGATGCTCGTCCTTTAGATGCCACATCCAATTTGTAGTGGGAAATGAAAGTGTCGGGTTGGACCAAGTAGCCGCAGCACAAATTTCCGATATAGCTAGCTTAGAATGAAAAGCTATAGGCGTAGCCATAGCTCTGGTAGAATGAGCTTTGATAGATGTTGTAAGTTGCTTATTCAAGAAGAATAAGCCTTAGTTATGCAATCTCTGATCCATTTTGAGATAGTAGCTTTTGTGATGGTTTGGCCCAATTTATTATCTGAGAAGGACACAAACAACTGGTCTGACTTACGAAGTTGCTGAGTCCTGTCTAAATAGAAGCGTAATTGCCTGTGAACATCCAATTTATGGAGAGTGTATTCTGCTTCATTGGAGAATTTCAGAAAGAAAACTGGTAGCTCTAGAGATTGTTGGAGACAGAAACTAGAACAGACCTTTGGGACAAAGGATGGATTAGGCCTAAGTGATACTCTATCCTTGTGGAAAATCAAGTATGGTGGCTTAATAGACAGGGCTTGAAGCTCTGAAACTCTTCTTGCAGAAGTAATTGCAACTAAGAATGCAGTTTTCCAAGACAGATATTTTAACTCGCATGTAGCAGCCGGTTCGAAAGGGGGAGATGTTAATGCGCGAAGCACCAAATCAAGATCCCACGGAGGTGCATGATGAAAAATTGGTGGTCTTAATAGGCTCGCACCTTTAATGAAAGTTTTGCATAGTCTGCTGCTCATCAAGGGAGGATCCATGGATTCGTGGAATTTAGAGATAGCCGCTAGTTGGACTTTAATAGTTGAGACAGAAGATCCCTGATTAAACAGGGATGTTAAGAATTTCAAAACCTCTGGGACAGGAGCAGTGATAGGGTCTAAACCCTTGAGTTGAGCCCAGATAGCAAACCTCTTCCACTTACTGAGGTACAATTTGTTAGTGGTGGGTTTGTGGGCCGAAGATAAAATGTGAACAACTTCGGTCTAGTGTGTGCCTTCTAACTAAGGTCGGAAGTGGAGGAGCCAAGCTGTCAATTTCAAAGATTGCAGGGATTGATGCCGATGTCCCGACTGATGGATTAGCAAGTCCGAATTAGGTCTAAGGTCCACGGATCGTCCACTGCATGCTTCTTCAGGTAAGGAAACCATATCTGACGAGGCCAGTATGGGGCAATCAGAATCATTGAAGACCCCAGTTGAGAAGCTTTTGAATAACTTTGGGAAGAAGTGGAATTGGAGGAAAGGCATAAAGTAGCCCTGTTGGCCAAGGTTGTTGTAGAGCATCCATGGCTGGTACTCCTGATGTGGGATCAAGGAGAAGAACCTTTGGCACTTGGTGTTTTGTGGAGTTGCAAATAGGTCGCAGCACGGCGTCCCCATCTCTTGAAAACCTGGGCTGCTACTGCGTGGTTTAGAGACCACTCGTGAGGAGAGAGAATTGTCCTGCTTAATTTGTCTGCCAATACATTTGACTTTCCGAATGTGGGTCGCTACCAAGAAGCGGTTGGTAGCTACAGCCCATTCCCACACTCTCATGGCCTCTCTGCAAAGGGGGTATGATCTGGTCCCTCCTTGTTTGTTCAGATACCAAACCACCGACATGTTGTCTGTGTGGATGGCGATGGTGCCCTGAGGAAGAAACTTGTGTAAGGCTTGTAGGGATAGAAGTACAGCCCTCATCTCCAACACGTTGATGTGGAGAAGAGCTGTCTGGAAGCCAGGAGCCCTGAACTAGCCTGCCCAGACAATGCCCCCCCCACCCTATCTGGGAGGCATCTGTCGTCAGGGTAACCACTGGAGAGGGGAGAACAAAGGGTTTTCCTTGATCCAAGTTGGATGTCTGAAGCCACCAGCGTAGGTCCCTTTGCATATTTCCGTAATCATGATGTGATGATTGAGGGGAAGATCCTGAAAGGACCATTGAGTTGACAAGAGCCACTGAAGAATCCTCATGTGTAATCTTGCTAGAGGAACTAAAAGAACCGTGGCAGACATTGAGCCTAAAACCTGTAGAACCATCCTGGCTGGGGCTTTGGATCTCGAGATTAGAGCCTGAACTTGGCCCTGTAAAGTTCGGATCCTTTCGGCAGGAAGAAAGACGCGCATCAATCTTGAGTCTATCTCTGCTCCTATAAACTTTATGTGTTGAGAGGGCAGCAAGACAGACTTTGACCAATTGAATGTAATCCCCAGGGAAACACCCAGGGAGATGGTGGCTTTGAGGTTGTCCATTAGTAGATGCCTGGTGGTGGCAGTCAGGAGCCAGTCGTCGAGGTAGGGAAACACTTGGAATCCAAGACTTCTCAGGTGAGCCGTCACTACTGCCAAACACTTGGTGAACACCCTGGGGCTGTGGTGAGACCAAAGGGCAGAGCAAAATTGGTAATGACTGACTCCCAGGCTGAAGCGCAGATACCTTCTGGACGCCTGATGTATCGGTATGTGATAATAGGCGTCCTTGAGGTCTATGGAGCACATCCAAACATCCTTCTCCAACAATGGGAGAATGGATTGTAACGTGACCATTCGAATTTGGATTTCGTGACGGATTGGTTCAGTCTGCTGAGATCCAATATTGGCCTCAGGTCCCCTGTCTTTTGGCACTAAAAGAACCTGGAGTAATTTCCTGATCCGATCTGGTCTGTGGGGACCGGTTGGATGACTCCTTTCTAGCAGCTTTAAAGCTTCTGCGGCTGCTATTTCCCTTTGACTGGGTGGTGGGTCCGGGATTCTTTTGGACGGTGGGGGTGAGTATGTGAATGGGATGGCGTAACCTCCGGCAATGATCCGAAGCACCCATCTGTCCTGAGTGATTGACTCCCAGGCTTTTAGGTGCTTGGCAACGACACCCGACTGGCTCCGAGCAGCACAGCCGGGCAATCCCTCATGACGTGTGGGAGGCTGAAGAGCCACGAAAGGACTCGCGGTCTCCAGAATTGCGGGCCCTCTGCGCCTCTGGGACGGCGTCTCCTGAAAAATTTCCCGTCCTCTGCCTCTGGACGGGAATCTTCCTGCTGTTGGGAGAAAAACTTGCAGATTTGGAACCACATTTTCCCCCTCCTTTAGCCTTGGGGTAAGGCCGAAGGGAGTGGAATAACGGGCACCTACGGCAGATAAAGTTTTTCCTCTTGCTCACAGCGGTAAGGGTGTCTTTCACCTTGGGTCCAAACAATGAGGACCCATCAAAGGGAGCGTCGTGAAGGAAGACTTGAAGGCCTCCGCAAATTGACACAAGCGGAGCCAGGCTTGTCACGAGAGCCACGCCTGTGCCTGCCGCTCTACCCGCCTTCCGCATAGGAAATGAGCCTCATGGACGAGTTAGAAATTGGCGTAAGGATAGCCAACTGAGAGCTAACCGACTGGGCTAGCTGCTCAGGTAGGTTACCGAGAGGAATCTGACAACTCCTTGACCAGATCCCTCTGAAGCCTGGTAAAATGTGCCAAATAATTCAGAGACCTTAAAGTAAAGGCCGCTGAAGTCAGGGTGCGCTTCCGCACCTGTCCATACTCCTAGACTCCTTATTAGGAGGATGGACGGACGTTGAAGCCTCTGCCACGTCCTGTTGTGTAGCAGATGCCACCACCATGGCATCTACAGCCACGCCTTTAGTAAGGAACTCCTTCTCGGGGAGCAGACAAAAATTTATTTGGACGAGAAGGGACTGGTTCCACGGTATCTGGATGTTCCCGCCTTCGACAAACTAAATCCAGAAGCTCGTCGAAGGCGGAGACACCCAGGAGGCGGAGGGCTGAGCCCCAAAGGCCTTGAGGAGCACTGATTCGTCCGCAGAGGGGTTTGGATATCCAGCCTCGTTGTTTGAGGATCTCTAAGATGTCTGCAAATGAGACATCATCCGAGGGCGACTTGGGACCCTCTGCATCATCCATATCAGTGTCTGATGTAATAGACTGGGGAGTCCACGTGCTTCCTCTTGCACGATCTCTTCCTTGGGGGTTCCTCCGAAGACAACTCGAAGAACCCTCAGGAGGAGGGAACCCCACTGGGGGTAACCTCAGGCCTCGGGCTCCGCTGGCTATGGACAGGGGAACTGCCAAAGACCCAGTCTCCACGCCCAGGGAAGGTGCCGGTAAAGCCGGAGAGATGGCCGAAGAGGACTTGGCCAAGGCACTCCTCATGGCCCTGAAAGCCGGACCCCAGAATCCTGGGAGTGTCCGGTCTCGAGCCGTGATAGCCGACGGAAGTCCCGCAGCCGAAGCACCGAGGGGGAGGCACGGAACCGAAAGCATAGGTCCCGAAACATCACCCCGGGTCCAGCCGAAGAAGTCCACGTACAAACTCGGACCAAGGCCGGTTGGAGTAAGGGTCGGAGCCGACTCTGAGATCTCCACCGGCTCCAACAGCACCTGCTCCGGAGCGAAGCAGTCGGAGGAGGAATGGCAATGGGTGGGCCAAGGTCATCGGCTCCGAAGCCAACTGGGTGGAACCGAAACAAATTTTGGAAGACTGGGGACTGGAACAGTCTTTGGAGCACCCTGTCTATATCAGAATCTGACATTCTCAAGACCGAGAGGAAACAGAACGGGTTCGAGGCGGCCTCTCCATCGGCCCCAAAGGGCTAGGGGACCCGGCTCGAGGCGACTCGATGAGTATCGGCGCCGAGGGAATACACACCAGATTCCAACGGTGCCGAGGTGGACTTGGCCGAGGAGGAAGTGTCTGAGCGACCCTTGTCGGCTCGAGCAGCGGAGCCGAAGGTGACGCCTCTCGATGCCCAGCCATCGGCTCGAAGCCAGAGGAGTCGATACTGGTGGCATCGAGGCAGACCGTTCGACCTCGGCTCAAGTCTTTGGAGCGAAGAGAGGCCTGCCTATGTCTCTTGGCGGTCGGATCCGATGGACTGGTCGGAACCGACGCCTTTCTTTAGCCGGAGAAGGAGAGGATGCCAAGGCTTCTTCAAAGGAAGGTTTAATTAACCCTTAAGAATCAATTTATTTTTCCTCTCCTGGAGGACCCTTGAGGAAAAGCGTGACATACGCTGCATGACTCCTGCAAGTGTTTGCCCCTAAACAATATACACAGAGCGAATGATCGTCTGTGATAGACATTTTGAAACCACATTTGAACATTTTTAAAGCCGAAGGCCTAGGAGTTTGAGACATTATTTTAAACAATTCCAGTAACTTTGACAGGAAAGTAAACAACTATAGATTTACTGATGACAAACCTAAAAAATAGGCTTACAGTTATAGCTCAACGCAAACACTTCCTGTAAATGACAGGGAACTCTGAAACCCTGTAAAGTTTTAAAAGGGTTGACAGACCGAAGGCCCTGGATGAAGGGGCGAAATCAAACTCAACCCAATCACACACAACAAGTTTTCACAATCCAAACACACACAATAAGAGCGTTAGCCGTTAAAACAGCTTTTGTGACAAAAAACAGCAAAAAACTGACAGAAAAGTTAGTTAATAATAACTACTCAGCCCAGCCAGCTCGAGACCACGTCTTCGCAGGGAAGCGGCAAACGAGATCTGGGGGACTGGTAGTGGTGCATCCTGGGATATAGTAAGCTCAGCCAATAAGAGACTTCGCTCTTTGGCATAAGCGTGCCGAGTCGGAGCCGAGGGATCGGCTCCGAACCCATCAGTCAGAATGTAGGCGAGATAGGATCACATAACATCAGGAGGATCAGTGTTGTATCTAACTGAAATAGCAGATGCATGTATCTTTATGGAAGAATATGAGAGGCCGTTCTTTAACATATCTGCCAAATATTCCAAGATGAGTGGGATGTTCAACAATGATGCATCATATCCCTTGCTGGTATTCCAATTGCTGAATCTTTTCCACTTTGCTAAGTAAACCTTTCTGGTGGATGGTCTTCGAGCCTCTGTTAGTATCCGCTGAACTTCCTTGGAGAGAGATAAGCTGAAGTTATTTATGGGATCTCCCAAGCTGTTAGCTGAAGTGTCTGAAGATTTGGATGCAGTGTTTCGAAATTGTGTTGAGTCAAAAGTAGAGGCCACTGGGGGAGGGCCCACCTCCTGGTGCGACATATGCTCCGTAGTAGTGGGTACCAGTGTTGTCTTGGCCAATCCGGAGCTATTATGATTCCCTTGGGCTTCTCTGCTTTGATCTTTAGTAATACTGAGGTCATCAGTGGCAGAGGTGGGAATGCATAGATTGCTAGGGAGTTCCAGTTGAATGAGAGGGCATCTATTTTCCAAGCTTTTGGATGGTATATCCTTGTGCAAAATTTTGGTAGAAGATGGTTGAGGTGAGAGGCAAATAGGTCCACTTCTGGCTTGCCCATGTCGAAGTGAGCTGTCTGAAGGCCTTCGGATGTAACCTCCACTCGTGTGGATCTGTGAAATTCCTGCTTAGGCTGTCCGCCAACACATTGTCTTTTCCTGGAACAAACTGGGATTGTAACTGGATGTTTAGGCTCAGTGATTTCTCCCAAAGCTGCATTGTCAGTCTGCAAAGGGGGTAAGAGTGGGTGCCCCCCTGCTTGTTTATGTACCACATCACAGTGGTGTTTTCTGTCCGTATCATTAAATGGCCTTGCTGGAGTTGGTGTTGAAAAGCCTCGATGGCATGCATTACTGCCAGCATTTCCTTTTGGTTTATATGCAGATGTGTTTCCTTTGGAGACCATTGTCCTTGTATACACCTGCCTTCCATGTGCGCCCCCCCATCCAAGGTCTGAGGCATCTGTAGTCATGGTCTGTGTTATCTGTGGTTTTTTGAATGACATACCTGTGTTTTCCTGGCTCACTGAGGCCCACCATAGGAATTCCTTTTGTAGGCATGGAATGAGTGGTATGATTGTCTCCAAGTTGTTGCTGTGTTGAGACCAAATGCTTTTAGGTACCATTGAAGCTTTCTCATGTGTAGTTTTGCTAATGGAACCAGTAGAATGCAGGATGCCATGTAACCCAGGGCCTGTAGGAATCTCCTTGCAGTCATCTGGGTGAGTTTTGCTAAACCTTTGAAGTAATGAGTTAACTTCTCTTGCTTGTCTTCTGTCAGGTAAGCCATCTGAGAGGCTGTGTCTAGTTTGGCTCCTAAGAAGATTATTTGCTGGGATGGCTGCAGTCTTGACTTTTGGAAGTTGACTGTGTATCCCAGAGCTTGAAGTAATCGTATGACATAATCCAGGTTTTTGTCAACATCAATTTGTCGTCCGCTTGTATGAGGCAGTCGTCCAGGTGGGTAAATTTGTATACCCTGGAGCCTGCAATGAGCAATTACTGAAGCCAGGCATTTTGTAAATACTCTAGGCAGTAGATAAGCCAAATGGCAATGCTGAGAATTGATAATGCTCTGGCCCTGCAAGAAATCTGAGGTATCTTCTGCAGCTGTGTCTGATAGGGACATGCAGGTATGCCTCCTTGAGGTCCAGAGTAATCAGCCACGACTCCTTGCCCAGCATGGGAAGGAGTTGCTGTAGAGTCAGCATTTTGAACTTTGGTACTATGAGAAAGGTGTTTAATGCGGACAAGTCCAGTATTGGTCTCCATTGAGATTCTTTTCTTGGAACAAGGAACAGTCTTGAGTAAAACCCCTGGTCTTGTTCTTGTTGTGGAACTCTTTCTATTGCTTTCATTCGAGTCAACAGAGTGATTTGCTTGATAGCCTCTGCCCTCTGATTTTGTGGTAGGTTTGGCATGCCTTGTTTTCTTGGTAAGGTATGAAAATGAAACCTGTACCCTCGGTCTATAATGTCCAAAATCCATTTGTCCTTTGTCAGTCTGTGCCAGTTTTCTGCAAACAGAGATAATTTCCCGCCCAAGGGAGCTTCTAGTTGTTCCCTGGTAGGCGGTAGTAGAGGAAAGTCATTGAGTTTGTGGTTGTTGGGCAGGTGGAACCCCTGCGTCACTTCTTTGGTTTCCTGGCTGCCATTGTCGTCCCCTGTAAGGGCCTCTGTATTGGCCTCTTCCTCGGCCACGTCTGTTCTTACTCCTTTGAAACTTTTCTGGATTAGGAAAGGACCAGTTTTTTGAGGGCCAATTCCTACTGAATCGGGGGGGGTTGAACCTGGAGGAAATCTTTCACAGTCTGAACTGATTTTGCTTTTTCTTCGATGGTCTTTAACACATCCTTAGCATTTGCACCAAAAAGCTTGTTCCTTTCCAAAGGTGCATCCAGAAGTTTTGCTTTTACATGATCTGGTAGAGGTTGATCTTTTAACCAAGCATGTCTACGAATCACTGCCCCTGTCATAGCTGCCCTACATGAAGCTTCCAGTGCATCATATCCACACTGCAGGAAGTGATTGCTTACTTGCTGAGTGCTATGTACAGCTTCCTGCAAAGTCTTCCTGTCTAAAGGATCAGGAGAAGCTAATGTTTTTTGTAAATCTTCTAAGAGATAATCCTGATATTGTAACATATGAAAAAGGCAATTTAAAGCTCTCATAGATAAGGTAGTGGATGTGTAAACCTTTTGCCCCATCTCTAATGACCTCGCTTCCCTGTTGGAGGGTAAAGGATTTTTTGAGGTGGAGGCTGAAACTCCTTTAGGCCCCTGTGAAATAGTTTCCAAATCAGCAGTATGGGCCCTGAATAAATGGGAATGAGTTTCTGGGACCCTGTAATACCTGTCTGGCTTGGCTGGAGCAGGAGGAAGAGAATCAGGGGTAGCACTAGAGTCAGAATACAAATCATCCAGAACATCAAGTACAGGAGGAATAGCTAAGGGCCTGTGCTGAGGCTTCTTAAGGAAGGTCCTCAGGTGTTTCCTAGAATCAGAATATTCCTGACCTTGCCACTTGAAATGTTCCCTCATGGTGTGCAGAACTTCCCCAAAAGAAATATCCTCAGGAGGGAGGCAAGGGATGGAATCTTCTGCATCCGAGTCCTCATAGGTCTGGAAGAGCTCTTCCTGGCTATCAGAGTGGACAGAGCCCTCAGAATCTTCATCTGAAGGAGTAGGGTCAGAGGGTTCAACCCGGGCCTTTATCAGGAGGAGGCTGGGATGCTCTCTCAGGATGGGCCTGTGAACCTCTAATCATGGAAATTAAATCAGCAGCCATGGACATAATTTGTGTCTCCGGAGTCGGCTGAGGTAAGGATTTAGAAGTAATATGCTTTGTTTTGCTGGCTGCCTTAGCCCTAGTGTAGGCCTTAATAGACATGGCCAAAGGAGGCCTGGCAGCTCCACGTGCAGGAGTGACCTTGTCTACAGCAATGGTCTCGGGCATTTCCTCGGTTTCGGTATCCGGAGGAAAATCTATAACTGGCGTCGGAGTAATGTCTGGAATCGGAGTCATCGGTAATGCGGTGTCTTCGGTTCGGAGCGGTGGAGAGACCGTCTCAGAGGGAACCGGAGCACTTGCGCTAGGTTTTGGCGTGGAGTTGGTGGTAGACGCGGGCCGAGGATGTCGGTCCCGGTCTTTTCGCTTTTTGGGAGTTTGCGATGTTGGAAGATCCGACGGCATGGTGTAAGCAAAATTATCGCCGAAAAAATCTTCAGCGAACTCCGCCCGGCGCCTGAGAGTAAGCTTGTTGAAGCGAGCACAGGCTACACAGGCCGAGAAGTCGTGGTCTGGGCCCAGGCAAGGGAGGCAGTAAGAGTGGAAATCCTTATGAGGTATTTGTTTACCATAAAAAAGACAATTGTTAACTTTTTCAGTAATTTCTGACATCGGCTGAGGCAAGAAAAGGTCCCCAATGGGGTACTTAGCTTTTTTGATGACTTCGGTATCGTAGAATACAGGAGCTGACCGACCGGCACTTGCGAACTGCTTCTGCTTCGGGCACTGTGCGGCAAGAAAGACTGAAGAAAATGGCGTTGGCTGATGCTTACGTCGGAGAGAAATGCGACATCAGCCGACGTCGGACCCAGACTTTGGAATCCGGCCGACCGAGGGCTGCCTGAGGCAGGACAACCCACATGTTATGACTGCAGTTGCATTCTTGAAGGACATCCAGGACTGCAAAAGTGAATACACTGGAACATCTACATTTATGGTAAGTGTACACAACTATATTATGTTCTTCGAGTTTCACTGTTGCAGTCATCACACTTGGGTTGATTCCCAAAGCTGAGGAAATGGGTGGAGGCAGTAAAGGAAACTAGGGGCTGGCTAGGACGCCCTGCAAGACTGCAGAGCAAACCCTGCCCTGGATTTGGTGAAGAAAGGCAGGTGGTAATGTTTGGTAAAAGTGTGAGCAGATGTCCAGGTGGCAGCCTCCAGGATGTCCCTGGTGGGAACTCCTCTGAGGAAAGCTGCAGAGGTGGAGGCTGCTCTGGTGGAGTGAGTCCTGACCCCATTGGGGGGGAGGCTTTCCGTGTTGTTTGTAGCAGAAATGGACTGTGCTATTCATTTGGAAATGGTTTCTTTGGAGATGGCTTTGCCATCTGCCCCTGTAGCAAAGCTAATCAGTAATTGATCAGACTTTCTGAAGGATTTATTCCTGTATAGACAGAATCTGAGCTGTCTGTGCACATTTAGAGTGTGCAGGATCCTTTCCCCCTTGTTTAAGGATTAGGAAAAAAGGGGGGGCAAATGAATGGATTGGTTGAGAGCCACACTGGACACCACCTTGAGCATGAAGGATGGGTTAGTTCTGAGGAACACCCTGTCAGCATGGAAGATGATGAAGGGCTCCACAGCCATGAGCGCCTGGAGCTCTGAGACTCTTCTGGCTGAAGTGATGGCCAGAAGGAAAGCTGTCTTCCAGGAGAGAAATTTTAGCTCTGCAGAAGAAGCTGGTTTGAAAGGGGGCAGGGTGAACTTTTCCAACAAAAAGTTACGGTGCTAAGCTGGGGTTGGTGCTCTTCCGGGTGGCCTCAAGTTGCTAGCCCCTCTCAGGAACTGTATGATCAAAGGGTGTGAGAAAAGGGGCTACTCAGTGGGGAAATGAGGAGAGATAGCAGAGGCACGGATTTTTATAGAGGAGAAAGACAGGCCACTGTGTAGTAGGTCAGCTAAGTAATCCAGGATGAGAGGGAGGGAGGGCTGTGCCGTATTGGCTCCCTTAGCCTGGATCCACGAGCAGAACCTTTTCCATTTGTCAGCATAAGACTTTCTAGTGCAAGGGCATCTGGCCTCATGTACAACATCTAGAACCTGTTTACTGAGATTGGCAGATTGATCATGGGTTAGAGAATAAGCCAAGCTGCCAAACTGAGTGCCAGCAATTGGGGATGCATGAATTCCCCTTCCCTCTGGGTTAGGAGGTTTGGAATCTGAGGAAGATGCCATGGTGGCAGTGGGGACAAGCTGCGCAGCATGGGGTACCAGTGTTGGCGAGGCCAGTCTGAAGCTATAAGAATTGTCCTGGGTTTTTCCTCCTTTATTGTGAGCAGTAGTCTGGGGATGAGAGGTAGTGGAGGAAAGGCATAAACCGATAGATTGACCCAGGGGAAGGACAGGTCATCCACTTTCCAAGCCATGCAGTGTTTCTCCCTGGTGCAGAATTTGCTGAGCTGATGGTTGGTGTGAGAGGTTGTGAACTGCTTCTGCTTCGGGCACTGCACGGCAAGAAAGACTTATGTAATGGTGTGGGCTGCATGTTTTATACCCCTGGCGTCATGGAAGAAGAGACTGCATCTGACGCAGGAATCCAAGACTCTGGTATTCAGGCCTTGGTGAGGGCTACCTGCAGGCAGATAACCCAAATGTGATGACTGCAACAGTGAATACACTCGAACATCTACATTTGTGGCAAGTGTACACAAACTGTACTTTTCCTCATATGCAGTCTGGCATATGGAATGAGTAGAATCCATGATGCCATGAACCCCAGAATTTGCAGGATTTTCCTTGCTGATAACTGGGGTCTGGTTGCTAGTTGAGAGAAGTAGGCTGTCAGATAAGTTTGATTTCCTGGAGTAAGGAATGCCATCTGGGGTGCTGTGTCCAGGCTTGCTCCCAGGAATATAATCCTTTGGGTGAGGACTAGTTTGGATTTCTTTTCATTGATAGTGTACCCTAGGGGGGGTCAGTAGGGACTTTACAAAGGCCAGGTGCTTGAGCAGCTTTTCCTGTCTGCCTGAATTAAGCAGTTGTCTAAGTATGGGTAAATTTGGATATTCCTTTGTCTGCAAAAGGCAATAGCCCGAGCCAGACATTTTGCGAAAACTCTGGGAGCAGTGGATAAACCAAAGGGAAGTGCAGAGAACTGAAAGGGCAGAGATCCTTTCCGGAAACGTAGGTATTTCCTGCATGGTTCCCTGATAGGAATGTGGAGGCAGGACTCTTTTAGGTCTAGGGTGGATAACCCAGCATCCTTGGACAGCATGGGTAGTAGTTGCTGGAGGGTGAGCATTTTGAATTTTGGTATCACCAGAAAGGTGTTTAGAATGGATAGATCGAGGATTGGACGCCAGGTGACCTCTTTTCTGGGTACCAGAAAAAGTCTGGAGTAGAAACCTTGACCTTTCAGTTCTGCAGGAACGTGCTCTATTGCCCTCATAGAGAGCAGGGAAAGGACTAGCTTTTGCGCCTCTGCCCACTGGTTTGGAGGAAGATCTGGGAACTCTTTTGGGGTTGGAAGAGTGTGGAATGAAAATTTGTATCCCTGGGACACTAGGCTGAGGACCAGCGATCATTGGTAATGGTGGCCCAGGTGCTTGTGTGAAAGGAGAGTTCTCCTCCTAGGGGTAATGGAAGGTGGGCAGAGGGAGGTGGTGGGGGAGGAGAGTCACTGAGTTCTTACCATGTGGGGGTGGCTTAGAAAGTACAGTTGTGTACACTTACCATAAATGTAGATGTTCGAGTGTATTCACTGTTGCAGTCATTACATTTGGGTAATCTGCTGGCAGGTTGCCCTCAGTCGGCCTGATTAACAAAGTCTTGGGTCCTGCGTCGGTTGCTGTTCCTTTTTCCAGGATGTCAGGTCATTAGGGGTATAAAACATGCAGCCGATGCCATTACATCAGTTTTTCTTGCCCCAGATGTCAGGTGCCCCTGAAATGGGGAGCAAAAAAAAAAAAAAAAAAAAAAAAAAAAAATATATATATATATATATAAAATAAGAAACACAAAAATATAGTAAAAGAAAAACAGGGGGCTGGAGGGAGGGTAACCAGGACTGCAACAGTGAATACACTCGAACATCTACATTTATGGTAAGTGTACACAACTGTACTATGTTCATCGTGTTTCACTGTTGCAGTCATTACATTTGGGTAGATTCCCAAAGCTAAGGTTGGGAGGATGGATTTATACAGCATTAAGACCAGCTATAAGGCTTTGCAAAACAGCAGTGGTAAAGCCAGCTCTGGATTTAGAGAAAATTGGTAAGTGATAATGCTTGGTGAAAGTATGAACTGAACTCCAGGTAGCAGCTTCTAGAATATCCCTGGTAGAAACACCTCTGAGAAAGGCTGCTGAAGTAGATGCAGCCCTGGTGGAATGATATCTGATCCCCTGGGGGACAGGTTTTCCATGGTGCTTATAACAGAAATGAATACAATGGCTTATCCATTTGGAAATGGTTTGCTTTGAAACAGCCTTCCCCTCTGCCCCTGCAGCAAATGCTACCAGCAGTTGTTCAGATCTTCTTCGAGATTTAGTCCTGTTCAAGTAGAATCTAAGTTGTTTGTGTACATCCAATGAATGCTGAATCCATTCTCCCTTGTTCTGTGGATTGGGAAAGAAAGTTGGCAAATGAATGGACTGATTAAGAGCCACACTGGATACCACCTTGGGCACGAATGATGGATTGGTCCTGAGTGACACCCTGTCCGCATGAAAGATGATGAAAGGCTCCACTGCCATAAGGGCCTGTAATTCAGATATCCTTCTAGCTGAAGTGATTGCTAAAAGGAAGGCTATTTTCCAGGAAAGAAATTTTAAGTCTGCAGTTGCAGCTGGCTCGAAAGGAGGTAGAGTGAGTTTCTCCAATACAAAGTTAATGTCCCAGGCAGGGGCTGGAGCTCTCCTGGGTGGTCTCAAGTTTTGGTCCCTCTGAGATACTGTTTTAGAAGAGGATGCGAGAAGATGGGGGGGTGGGGAGGTGGGTCTGTGTTGTAATGAGCTGAAACTGCTGAGGCATGGATTTTTATGGAAGAAAAAGACAGTGCCTTATGAAGCATCTCAGTTAAGTATTGCAAAATCTGAGGTAAATTGGGCACTGCTGTGCTCATCCCTTCAGACTGATTCCAGGCACAGAATCTTTTCCATTTGTCAGCATAAGATTTTCTAGTACTAGATCTTCTCGCCTCCAAAATGACATCCATCACAGGTTTGCTGAGGGATGCTAAGGGTGAACTTAAGTGATTAGCTAAGCTGCAAGATTCAATGTTTGGAGCTGAGAGTGCAGAATTTGGTTCTTGTGCTGAGACAGTAAGGAAGGTGTCTGAGGCAGGTGCCACGGAGGAATGTGTGACACACTGCGCCGGAGTGGGTACCAGTGTTGGCGAGGCCAGTCTGCAGCAATCAAAATCATTTTTGGTTTGTCCTGTTTGACTTTTAATAGAACTTTGGAGAGCAAAGGCAGAGGGGAAAAGGCATAGACTGATAGGTTTTTCCAGCTGAAGGACAGAGCATCCACTTTCCAGGCTTTTTTGTGATGAGTTCTTGTGCAAAATTTGTCCAACTGGTAGTTCTGGGGTGAGGCAAAAAGATCTATGTCTGGGCTCCCCCATTTGCGTGTCAACATGTTGAAAATCCGTAGTTCCAGTTTCCATTCGTAAATGTCCATGACACTTCTGCTTAGTTCGTCTGCCAGAACATTCTGCTTTCCTGGCAGGAACTGAGCTTTTAGTTGTACTTGGTAGCTCAAGGCCATGCTCCACAATGCCATGGCTAGTCTGCAGAGGGGGTAGGAATGTGTACCCCCCCCTGCTTGTTTATGTACCACATAACCATGGTGTTGTCCGTCTTTATCCGTAATTGTCCTGAAAGAAGGTCGTCCTTGAAGGCTGTCAGTGCATTCTGTACAGCTAGAATTTCTTTTTGATTGACATGAAGGTGCATTTGATTTGGGCTCCATTTGCCCTGAATGCACTTCCCTGCCAGATGAGCCCCCCTTGCATAGTCTGAAGTGTCTGTAGTTAGGGTTTGGGCGGCAGGGGGTGGTGTGAATGGCAGTCCCTTGTGGTGGCAGACCTCTGCTCACCATAGGAACTCTAGGCGCAGGCAAGGTATGACAGGAATTATTGTTTCCAGGCTGTGACAATGTTGACTCCATAAACCTTTTAAGTACCACTGAAGTTTCCTCATATGCAGTCTTGTATATGGAATTAGAAGAATTCATGAGGCCATGAACCCCAAGACTTGCAGTATCTGCCTTGCAGATAGCAGGGTTTTTGTGGCCGCCTGTTTGAAGTAAGTCACCAAATTAATTTGCTTTTCTGGCATAAGGAAAGCCATCTGAGCAGTTGTATTCAAGCCTGCACCCAGGAATGTAATTTTTTGAGAGGGTACCATCTGAGATTTCTTTTTGTTTATGGTGTACCCTAGACAGGTTAGAAGTCTTTTTCAAAACGCCAGATGTTTTAGAAGGCTGGCCTGGTTTTCTGCCAGAATTAGACAATCATCCAGATACAGATAAATTTGAATATTTCTTTGCCTGCAAAATGCAATTACTGGAGCCAGGCACTTTGTGAATACTCTGGACGCAGTAGACAAGTCAAAGAGCAGTGCAGAGAACTGATAATGCATGCAGCCTGCTTTGAAGCGTAGGAATCTTCTGCAAAATTCCCTGATTGGGATATGCAGGTAAGCCTCTTAAGTCGAGAGTTGCCAACCAGGCATCCTTGCCTAGCATAGGAAGTAACTGGTGAAGAGTCAGCATCTTGAATTTTGGAATGTCCAGAAAGGTGTTTAGAGTAGACAGGTCCAGAATTGGACACCATGATTTGTCTTTTCTGGGTACCAGGAAAAGCCTGGAATAGAAACCTTGTCCCTTTTCCTCTTCTGGTGCTAGCTGAATAGCCCCCATGTTTAGGAAGGAAAGTACTTGTTTCTGAGCCTCTGCCCACTTATTTGGAGGCAGGTCTGGACACCCGTTTGGAGTTGGCAGCGTGTGGAAATTAAATCTGAATCCCTGGGACACTACATTTAAAACCCATTTGTCCTGAGTTATAAGTTGCCAATTTCTTGAATGAAGAGCCAGTTTTCCTCCCACAGGGGTGGCTAAGAGGTAAGTGCTTAGTAATTTCAAAGGGAAGTCACTGAGACTTTTTACCATAGGGTGGTGCCTTGTTGTTTCCAGATTTGGAAGTGGAAGCACCTCATTGCTTAGTTCTGATAGTCCCTTGGGACTGAAACCTGGTGGTTTTGGAATGTCTGGGTTTGGCCGTAGTGGCTCTGGAAGGAGCTGGAAAGGACCAGTTCTTAGCAGGCCAATGTCTACTAAATCTAGAAGGTTGCACTTGTAAGAAATCTTTCACAGTTTGCATAGATTTAGCTTTATCTTCCATCTTTTTTAGAACTTCTTCAGCCTTATTGCCAAATAAGCGGCCCTGCTGTAAAGGAGCATCCAAAAGTTTTGATTTAACATGATCAGGCAGAGATTGCTCCTTAAGCCAAGCATGCCTTCTAAGCACAGACCCAGTAAAAGCAGCCCTACAAGAGGCCTCTAAGGAATCAAAGCCACACTGCTAAGTATGTTTGCCAACTTGTTCAGCTGAATGCAATAAATCCTGCAAATCGTTATTTCCACACAGTCAGAAATCAACATAATTTTTTGTTTAAGCAGTCCCATGACATGCTGATGATATTTTAGCATATGGAATTGACAGTTTAAAGCCCTGATCGCTAAGGCTGCAGAAGTATAAACCTTTTTACCCATCTATCCAGTGCCCAGGAGTTTCTATCAGAAGGGGTAGGATTTTTAGCAGTAGAAGCCTTAATGCCCTTGAGCCCATGAGAAATGGTTTCAGGGTCCGCAACACGATTTTTGAAAATTTGTGGGACTCAGGAACCCTGTAGTACCTGTCTGATTTGCTAGGGGCTGGAGGCAAGGAATCAGATATACCCCAGGGATTACCTCAGTGTCACTGCTCAACAGAGGCACAGCAAAATAATGGGTATAGTTCCCCATACTAAAGGGGTGGCGTAAGCCACAAAACTATGGGCTAGGCTTGTAAATGCCCTCGGGCAGATAGCCTAGTATGAACCTATGAACCTATGAACCTATCAAGGGCCATACTGGATTCCGAAAACACATAATCAACAATATCTAGTACAGGAGGTACAGCCAAAGACCTATGCTGAGGAAGAAGAAGGAAATCCCTAAGCCTCTTTTTGGATTTCAGAGGAATCCTGACTTCCCAGTGGAAATGCTCCCTTAAGGTATGCAAAGTTTCCCCAAAAGAGACATCCTCATGTGGAGAAGCAGAGGGAATGGAATCCTCTGCATCAGAATCCTCATAAGTAGGTATGGACAGCTCCAGATCATTAGAAAAGTCAGAAAAAACAGAATCCTGTTCAGAAGATTCATAGTCAAATTCAATCATAGGTCTCTTGGAGGGGGAGGCTGACTACCCCTGATTAGAGTAATTAAATCTTCAGCCATTTTGATCATTTGTTTTTTAGGCATAGGGGCCTGAACATGTGGCCTGGGCATTGGTTTTTTAGACATAGATCAAGATTTAGGCCTTAGAACTGAAGTTGGAGTCGGTCTAATATGCAAGTTTGTAGGCCTGAATACACCCTCAGAAGCCGGTGCCTGCTTAGCGGCTCCGGACCCATCCAAGGTAGAGACATAGTGCAGTTTTGTACCTACCATAAATGTAGATGTCCGATAGGTATGCATCTGCAGTCCTCACATATGGGTTGTCCTGCCTCAGGCAGCCCTTCGGTCGGCCGGATTCCAAAGTCTGGGTCCGGCGTCGGCTGATGTCGCCCTTTCCCCGACGTCAGAGCGCCTGGTGTATAAAAGTATCAGCCGACGCCATCTTCCTCAGTTTTTCTTGCCCCAGATGTCAGGTGCCCTCTAAGGAAGGCTAAATTTGGAGAAATGCAAATAATTCCAAACATGCACAGTAATATAAAACAAATACACCATAAAAGATAACCCCAGCTAGCCATAAGAGGGGTAAGTACCCAAGAAATACCACAGAGGGGAAGGAGGGAGGGTAAACCTGACTACAGATGCATACCTATCGGACATCTACATTTATGGTAGGTACAAAACTGTACTATGTCCTTCAAGGATGCATCTGCAGTCCTCACATATGGGTAGAATACCATAGCCAAGCTGGGGGTGGAAGGATCTAAGAAAATGATGGTGTAGCTAAAATGCCCTGCAGGACTGCCGTAGCAAAGCCTGCTCTGGATCTAGAATATAAGGGCAAATTGTAATGCTTGGAAAATGTATGCACGGAGCTCCATGTAGCAGCTTCTAAAATGTCCTTGGTAGCCACCCCTCTTAAAAAGGCTGTGGAGGTGGCTGTGGCTCTGGTGGAATGAGGTCTGATGTTAGCTGGCACAGTCTTTCCATGATAAGAGTAGCAGAATCGAATGCAATTCCCTATCCATTTTGAAATTGTCTGTTTGGAAATTGCTTTTCCTTGAATACCTGCAGCATATGCTACCAACAGCTGGTCAGTTTTTCTGTAAGTCTTAGTTCTGTCCAAGTAGTAGCGCAACTGTCTGTGAATGTCCAGGGTATGTAGAAGTTTCTCCCCCTTGTTTTCCGGATTTGGAAAGAAGGTAGGCAGGTGAAATAGCTTCATTCAATGAGACCCTGGATACCACCTTTGGCATGAATGAAGGATTGGTTCTCAAAGAGACTCTGTCCTGATGAAAAATAAGAAATGGTTGTACTGCCATGAGTGCCTGCAATTCAGATACTCTTCTTGCTGAGGTTATGGCCAGAAGGAAGGCAGTCTTCCAAGGCAGGAACTGTAGCTCTGAAGATGCTGCTGGTTCAAAGGGAGGTAGAGTCAACTTTTCCAACATGAAGTTAAGGTCCCATGTAGGCACTGGTGGTTTTCTTGGAGGATTGATGTTTTTAATTTCTCTTAGAAACTGCCTTAGGAGAGGATGAGAGAAGACAGGTGGATCAGTATTGTATTCTGCTGAAATTGCTGAAGCATGAATTTTTATGGAAGAGTAAGAAAGGCCATTGTGGAGCATTTCTGCCAAGTATTCCAGGATATGTGCCATGCTCATCACTGTCGCATCTAGGCCCTTTGCGGTGCTCCAAGTGTGGAATCTTTTTCATTTTGCTGAGTATGCCTTTCTAGTGGAAGGTCTGCGAGCTTTCATGATGATATCCTTCACTCTCTTGGATAGCTTTTCCTGGTGAGGAGTCAAGGTATTCTCCAGGCTGTCAGCTGCAGGGTTTTCAGGCTGGAGTGCAGAGTTTTGTAATTGTGCTGTGTCAGAAGAAGTGACCATTGTGGTAGAGGCCACGGTTTCGTGTGTGACATGCTCCGTAACAGTGGGTACCAGTGCTGCCTTGGCCAGTCCGGGGCTATTAGAATCACTTTTGGCTGCTCTGTCCTGATTTTCAGTAAGACCTTGGTCATTCATGGAAGAGGTGGAAATGCATACACTGTTAGAGTATTCCAGCTGAAAGAGAGGGCGTCCACTTTCTATGCTTGTGGGTGGTATGTCCTTGAGCAGAATTTCTTCAGCTGATGAATGAGGTGGGAGGCAAAAAGATCTATGCCCGGCCTCCCTCATGATTGTGTTATCTGAAGGAAGATGTCTGGGTGCAGCATCCATTCGTGTGGATCCATGGTGTTTCTGCTTAGGCTGTTCGCCAGTATATTGTCTTTTCCTGGCACAAACTGGGATTGCAGCTCTATATTCCTGCAAAGAGGGTAGGAATGGGTACCTCCTTGCTTGTTTATGTACCACATGACTGTGGTATTGTCTGTCCTTATTAGCAGGTGGCCTTGATGTAGAAAGTGCTTGAAGGCCTCGATTGCATGCATCACTGCCAGCATTTCCTTTTGGTTTATGTGCATGCGCAATTCTTTCTGAGACCATAGTCCTTGGATGCATCTGTCCTCCATATGTTCTCCCCATCCATGCTCTGAAGCGTCCGAGGTAATGGTTTGGCTGGTTACTGGTTTGCTGAAAGGCAGACCCCTGTTTGACTGGCTTGCTTGGGCCCACCACAGAAATTCCTTTTGAAGGCATGGAATGAGTGGTATCAAAGCTTCTAGGCTGTGATTGTGCTGAGACCATAAACTCCTTAGGTACCATTGCAGTTTTCTCATATGCAGCCTTGCTTGTGGAATCAGAAGAATGCACGATGCCATGTAACCCAGGGCCTGCAGGATTTTCCTTGCAGTCATCTGAGTTTGTTTTGTCAGATTTTTGAAGTAATCCGGTAGTTGTCTTTGTTTTTCTTCTGTGAGAAAAGCCATTTGGGTGGTTATATCTAGTTCCGCACCCAGAAAAGGTATTCTTTGGGATGGCACAAGTCTTGATTTGTGAATGTTGACTGTGTATCCCAAGGCCTGCAGTAGGCGGATGGCATAATTCAAATGTTTTACTAAAGTTTGTTGGCTGTCCGCTTGTATAAGGCAGTCGTCCAGATACGGGTATATTTGAATCCCCTGAAGTCTGCAGTGTGCAATTACTGATGCCAGGCATTTCGTGAATACTCTGGGCACAGTAGATAAGCCAAAGGGCAATGCTGAGAATTGATAATGCTCTGAACCTGCAAGGAATCTGAGGTGTCTTCTGTAACTTTGTCTGATAGGGACATGCAGGTATGCCTCCTTGAGGTCTAGAGTTACCAGCCAAGACCCCTTGCCCAGCATGGGAAGGAGTTGCTGTAAGGTCAGCATTTTGAATTTTGGCACAATGAGATAAGTGTTCAGTGCGGACAAGTCGAGAATAGGCCTCCATTGTTTTTCTTTTCTTGGGACAAGGAATAGTCTGGAATAAAATCCTTGGCCTTGTTCTGCGAGAGGAACCTTTTCTACAGCTTTCATTTGCAATAGGTTGGCAATTTGTTCTAAAGCCTCTGCCCTTTGATTTGGTGGCAGATTTGGCATTCATTTTCTTTCTGGTAATGTATGGAAATGGAACCTGTATCCTTTGTCTATTATTTGCAGTGTCCATTTGTCCCTTGTAATACTGTGCCAATTTCTTGAGAATAAAGATAGCTTTCCGCCCAAAGGTATTCT
The DNA here is from genome assembly GCF_019279795.1 of Protopterus annectens. Taxonomy (NCBI): domain Eukaryota; kingdom Metazoa; phylum Chordata; order Ceratodontiformes; family Protopteridae; genus Protopterus; species Protopterus annectens. The sequence goes on along the minus strand of NC_056731.1, from coordinate 640,796,114 downwards.
AATTGAGCCCTGGTCGGGAGGGTCAAGGTGAAGTCATTGAGTCTGTCCTTGTGCAGTAGTTGTTGGTCCTGCACTACCTCTCTGGTTAGGAGGCTGCCATTGACGTCCTCTGAAGGAGCCTCTAGCATGCCCTCTACCTCTGGCACGCCTGTTCTTCCCTCTTTGAAATCTCTCTTCTGGAAAGGACCAATTCTTAGAAGGCCAATTTCTGCTGAATCTTGGTGGTTGGACCTGGAGGAAATCTTTGACTGTTTGTACAGATTTAGCCTTTTCCTCAAATTTCTTTAAGACCTCCTGAGCAGTGGAGCCAAATAACTTTTGCTTTTCCAGTGGAGCATCCAGAAGCTTAGCCTTAACATGATATGGCAGAGATTGTTCCTTCAGCCAAGCATGTCTACATATGACTGCACCTGTCACTGTTGACCTACATGAAGCTTCCAATGCATCATAACCACACTGCAAGAAATGGTTGCTAACCTGTTGTGAGTTATGTACTAGATCCTGAAGTGACTTACGATCTAGGGGTTCAGGTGAAGACAGTTTTTTCTGCAATTCATCCAAAAAATACTCTTGGTACTGTATCATATGAAATTGACAATTTAAAGCCCTCATAGACAGAGTGGAAGAAGTATACACTTTTTTACCCCATCTCTCTAAAGCCCTGGACTCCCTTTCAGAGGGGAGTGGATTTTTAGTAGTGGCAGCTGCAACCCCTTTAGGACCCTGGGAAATAGTTTCTGGGTCAGCAGAGTGGGCCTTGTAAAGGAAATGATGCGAGTCCGGGACCCTGTAGTACCTATCGGGTTTAACAGGAGCCGGAGGAAGGGTTTCAGGGGTAATGCTAGACTCCGAATACACATCATCAATGACACTTAAAACAGGAGGAATAGCCAAGGGTCTATGCTGAGGTAAATGAAGAAAAGTCCTTAATCTCTTCCTGGAATTGGAGAATTCCTGGCCCTGCCATTGGAAATGCTCTTTCATGGAGTGAAGGGTCTCCCCAAAGGACAGCTCTTCAGGAGGGGAGGCAGAGGGAATAGATTCCTTTGCATCAGAATCCTCGTAGGCCGTAAAGGCCTCCTCCTGGTAGTCCGATAGAGCAGAGCCATCAGAGGCCTCATCAGAGGACTGTGGATCAGCAGGCTCAACCCTGGGCCTTTTGTCTAGAGGAGGTTGAGAGCCCCTGTCCGGGTGAGGCTGAGAGCCCCTAATTAAGGAAATAAGGTCCTCAGCCAAACTTAATATCTGTGAACCTGTAGTGGATCCCTGAGGAATAGTCTTGGGAGGCAGAGATTTTTGTTGTTTAGCAGCTTTAGCCCTAGTGAATGCTTTTATGGACATGGATGCAGGGGGCCTGGCTGCTCCACGTGCTGGTGTAGTTTTGTCTAGGGGAATGGTGTCGGTAGTTTCCTGAACACCGATTTCCGAGGGTAAATCTATAACCGATTCAGAAGAGGCCTCCGGGGCCGAGGTTGTCGGTTGTGCGGTTTCTGCGGTCGGAAGTACCAAGGACTCGGTTTCAGCCAAAACCGAGACACTTGTGGTAGGCCTAGGCGTGGTTTCAGCCGAAACCACGGTCCGCGTGTGTCGGTCCTTGTCCTTCCGTTTTTTGGTTAAATGAGAAGTCGGAGTCTCCGACGGCATAATATAAGAGAAACTAGCCCCAAAAAATTCCTCTGCAAACTCCGACCGATGCCTAAGAGTGCGTCGATTAAAGGAGGCACAGGCAGTACAGGCCGAGACGTCGTGGTCTGGACCTAGGCAGGGGAGGCAGTAGGAATGGAAATCCTTATGAGTTATTTGTTTCCCACAAGTCAAGCAATTATTAACTTTAAGCGTTTGATCTGACATCGGCTGAGGCAAGAAAGAGTCCCCAACGGAGTACTTAGCTTTTTGAAGTCTTCGGTAGCTGAAGTTACAGGAGCTGGCCGACCGGCACTTGCGAACTGCTTCTGCTTCGGGCACCATGCGGCAAGAAAGACTGAGGAAGATGGCGTCGGCTGATACTTTTATACCCCAGGCGCTCTGACGTCGGGGAAAGGGCGACATCAGCCGACGCCGGACCCAGACTTTGGAATCCGGCTGACCGAAGGGCTGCCTGAGGCAGGACAACCCATATGTGAGGACTGCAGATGCATCCTTGAAGGACATCCACGGGTTCCATATGTGAAGCATCTCGCGGCATACTGGACTCCGAATGGGTCTTAGTAGAGGCCTGAAAATCAGAAGTAGCAGGTATCAGGGGCTGCAAAAGCGCCTCACTGAGTACCGGCGAACTGGCGACTGGCTTAGAAGCGTTGCCAGCAGTTTTGGACCTCAACGGCCTGTCTATGTCTTTTTCTTTGCGTTTTTTTGGTAATCCGGTAGTCGGATGGCTAACCGATGTAATTTCTGGATTAGTAAACAGAGAACGGAAATATTTTGAAGCAAAAATGTACCGACGACGGATAGTGTGCTGATTGAATAAAGCACAAAACCAACAGCAAGGTACGTTGTGGTCAGGGCCTAGGCAAGGAATACAGTACAAATGAAAATCCTTATGAGGTATTTGCTTCCCATAAGTAATACAATTATTAACTTTTACTGACATCGGTAAGGAGCAAGAAAAAGTTTCCCCAATGGGGTACTTAGCTTTAAGTTGAAGACTTTGGTTCTGAAACTCGAAAACGAAAATTTCAGGAGTTGGCCGACCGGCACTTGCAAACTGCTTCTGCTTCGGGCAGCGCACCGCAAGAAAGACTGATGTAATGGTGTCGGCTGTATGTTTTATACCCCTGACGTCATGGAGGAAGGGACAGCAACCGACGAAGGACCCAAGACTTTGTTAATCAGGCTGACTGAGGGCAACCTGCCAGCAGATTACCCAAATGTAATGATGCAACAGTGAAACAAGATGAACATCTCCCTGTTTTTGAAGTGGAGGAAATCCACTGTTTTGATCTCTGCATTCCCTGTGGCTGCTGTCTGAGGGGGTCTGCTTCCACGGGGTCTGGGCTGAAATGACCTGGTGGGGGCAGAAAAGGACCAGTGCTTGGAGGGGCAATGCCTGCTGAACCTGGGTGGCTGGACCTGTAAGAAATCCTTCACTGTCTGCAGAGATTTAACTTTTTCTTCCATCTTTTTTAAGACCTCCTCTGCCTTTGTGCCAAATAAGTTGTCTTTGTGCAAGGGTGCATTGAACAATTTAGATTTAACATGGTCTGGCAAGGGCTGTTCCTTAAACCATGCATGCCTTCTAAGGACAGAACCGGTGACTGCTGCCCTGCAAGAAGCTTTTAGGGTGTGAAAACCACAGTGTAAGGTGTGCTTAGTTACTTGGCTTGCAGAATGCATTAACTCTTGTAACTCTTTAGATTCTGCACAATCAGGAAAGGAAGACACTTTGTTCCATAGTATGTTGCTGAAATTTTAGCATATGGAACTGGCAATTTAGTGCTCTAATAGCAAGGCAATCAGAGGTGTATACTTTTTTACCCCATTTGTCTAGTGCTCGGAAATCCCTATCTGAGACGGTGGTATTCTTAGCAGAGGTTGCTTTAATCCCTTTCGGCCCTTGAGAAATTACCTCAGGGTCAGCAGTAGGATTTTTGAAAAGAAATTTGTGCGAGTCAGAGACTCTGTAATACCGGTCAGGTTTTCTGGGTGCTGGAGGGAAGGTGTCAGGAGTCAAACTGGATTCCAGGAAAACATCGTCCACAACATCCAGGACTGGGGGGATGGCCAGGGGTCTGTGTTGTGGAAGATCTAACAATTCCATGAGTCTCTTTTTAGACTGAGGATAGACTTGACTCTCACATTGGAAATGCTCCCTTAAGGTATGAAGGGTTTTCCCCAAAGGAAAAATCCTCTGGGGGAGAGACTGAAGGGATGGAATCCACTGCATCAGAATCCTCATAAGTAGAAAGGGGTTGCATGTCTTCATATTCAGATGCATCAGTTATCTGACTCTTGTTCAGACAAAACTACAGGGGACAGAGCTCTCTTCCTTTTGGAGGGGGTAGCTTGGCTTCCCCTGATCAGCATGATAAGGTCTTCCACCATTTTAAGCATTTTGGACTGAGGCAAGGAAGCAGGTACCTGAGACTGGGTCGTTGGTTTCTTGTGTGGGGTTCGTACCTTGAGCCTAAGAAACTCGGTTTTAGAAAGAATGGTAGTCGTGAAAGACATCAGTTTGTGTCGAGAATCAGTAATTCGAAGGACTTTCTCGGAAGCAAGTGCCTGCTCAGCGGCTCCAGACCCATCCAAGGTAGAGATGACTGCAGGATCCTTAGTTGAAGAAGAGTTTTGCGGCATACCGGACTCGGAAAGGGTCACGGTTGCAGCCTGCGAATCTACAGAAGTGGGCATCAGGGGCTGCGAAAGCACCTCACTGAGGACCAGAGAACTGATTACTAGGTTAACGGAAGCATCATCGGTAGGTTTGGACCTGTGCGGTCTGTCTCTGTCTTTATCTTTACGTTTTTTTCAGAAGATCTGGTGTCAGATGGCTTAACGAAGCCATATCAGAAATCGAGGACAGTAAGCGAAAATATCTAGCTTCAATAAGGGCCCGACAACGGATAGTTTTGGCGTTGAACAAAGCACAGAAGCGACAACGGGGGACGTTGTGGTCTGGGCCTAAACAAGTGATGCAGTAAGAAATAAAGTCTCGGTGTGGTATTTGCTTTCCACAGGTGACAATTATTAACTTTTTCTGACACTGGTTAGTGCAAGAAAAAAGGATCCCAAATGGGGTACTTAGCTTTAGAAGACTTCAACTTCAATTTGGTAGACGAAACTCAGGTAGCAGCCGACCAGCACTCATGCGAAAGTACAGTTTTGTACCTACCATAAATGTAGATGTCCGATAGATATGCAACTGCAGTCATAACATATGGGTTGTCCTGCCTCAGGCAGCCCTCGGTCGGCCGAATTCCAAAGTCTGGGTCCGGCGTCGGCTGGTGTCGCCTCCTCTCCGACGTCACAACGGCTGGAGTATAAAGGCATCGGCCGACACCATCTTCTTCAGTGTTTCTTGCCCCAGATGCCAGGTGCCCTCCTAGGAAGGCTAAATTTGGTGAATGGATAAACAATTCCAGACATGCACAACAGTAATAAACAGATACACCATAGGAGATACCCCCAGCTGATAGGAATAGGGGGAATGGACCCAAAAAGAAGGAAAAGAGGGGAAGGAGGGAGGGAAAATCCGACTGCAGTTGCATATCTATCGGACATCTACATTTATGGTAGGTAAAACTGTACTATGTCCTTCAAGAATGCAACTGCAGTCATAACATATGGGTTGAATACCATAGCCAAGCTGGGGGTGGATGGAGCTAAGAAAAGGATGGTGTAGCTAAAATGCCCTGCAGAACTGCCAAAGCAAAGCCTGCTCGGGATCTGGAGAATAAAGGTAGGTTGTAGTGTTTGGTAAATGTATGCACGGAGCTCCATGTAGCAGCCTCTAGAATGTCCTTTGTAGCCACTCCTCTTAGGAAAGCTGTGGATGTGGCTATAGCTCTGGTGGAATGTGGCCTAATATTGGCTGGCACACTTTTTCCATGGTAAGAATAGCAGAATCTGATGCAGTGTCCAATCCATTTTAAAATTGTTTGCTTGGAGATTGCTTTTCCCTGCTTTCCAGCAGCACAGGCTACAAACAGCTGGTCAGACTTTCTGGTGGCCTTAGTTCTGTCCAAGTAGTAGCGTAGTTGCCTGTGTATGTCCAAGGTATGTAGCAGTCTTTCCCCTCTATTTTGAGGATTGGGGAAGAAAGTAGGAAGGTAAATAGCTTGATTTAGAGACACCCTGGAAATTACCTTTGGCATGAATGAAGGATTTGTTCTTAGAGAGACTCTGTCCTGATGAAAAATGAGGAAAGGAGGTACTGCCATGAGTGACTGTATCTCCGAGACTCTTCTTGCTGATGTGACTGCCAATAGAAAAAACGTTTTCCATGATAGAAATTGTATCTCTGAGGTTGCTGCCGGCTCAAAGGGAGGAAGAGTTAATTTTTCCAATACGACATTGAGGTCCCATGCAGGTATTGGTTGTTTTCTGGGAGGCTTGATATTCTTTATCCCTCTCAGAAACTGCCTTAGCAAAGGATGTGAGAACACTGGTGGATCACAATTGTATTTTGCTGAGATTGCTGAGGCATGAATCTTTATGGAGGAATATGAGAGTCCAGAATGAAACATTTCTGCCAAGTATTCCAATATCTGAGGTATACTCAGTACTGTTGTATCCTGACCCCTGTTGGCAGCCCAGATGCTGAATCTCTTCCACTTGGCTGAATAGGCTTTTCTGGTGGATGGTCTGCGTGCTTCCAATAAGATGTCCTGAACTGCCTTGGAAAGATTGGAAGCGGAAGGGGCTAAAGTAACCTCCAGGCTGTTAGATGTAATGTTTTCAGGTTTTGGTGAACAGTCCTGTAGTTGTGTTGTGTTAGGAGCAGGGGGGCAGAGGCCACGGCTTGGTCTGAGTTATGCTCAACAGCAATGGGTACCAGTGTTGCTTTGGCCAATCTGGAGCTATCAAAATGCCTGTTGGTTGTTCTGCTTTGATCTTCAGGATCACCTTGGTCAACAGTGGCAGAGGAGGAAATGCATACATTTTTAGGGAGTTCCAGCTGAAGGAGAGAGCATCTGTTGTCCAGGCTAGTGCATGGTGGGTCCTGGTACAGAACTTTTCCAGGTGATGATTCGTGTGAGACGCAAATAGATCTATGTCCGGTCTTCCCCATGTCTTTGTTATTTGTGAGAAAATGTGTGGATGCAGCATCCATTCGTGTGGATCCAAGAAGTTTCTGCTCAGCTTGTCCGCCAGTACATTTGTCCTTGCCTGGTACAAACTGGGATTGCAGGTGTATCTTCAGACTCAGTGCTTTTTCCCAGAGAATCATTGTTAGTCTGCAGAGGGGGTATGAATGAGTCCCTCCCTGCTTGTTTATATACCACATAACAGTGGTGTTGTCTGTCCTTATTAGTAAATGTCCTTGCTGCAGTGATTTATCGAAACCCTCGATTGCATGTATCACTGCCAGCATCTCTTTTTGGTTTATGTGCAGATGTCTTTCCTTTGCTGTCCATTGACCTTGAAGGCATCTGCCCTCCATGTGCGCCCCCCATCCATGATCTGAGGCGTCTGATGTAATAATTTGACCTGCTTGAGGTCTGTTGAAAGGCATGCCTTCGTTTAATTGACTTGCTTAAGCCCACCACAAGAATTCCTTTTGCAGGCATGGAATAAGTGGGATTACGTCCTCTAGGCTTTGGCTGTGTTGGGACCATAAGCTTTTCAAATACCATTGCAGCTTTCTCATATGAAGTCTTGCCAAAGGTATCAGAAGAATGCATGATGCCATGAACCCCAGGGCCTGCAGGAGTTTCCTTGCAGTCAGCTGGGAGAGCTTTGCTAGGCCTTTGAAGTACTCTGGTAACTGCTGTTGTTTTTCCTCTGTGAGGTAGGCCATTTGTGTTTGCGTGTCCAGTTTGGCTCCCAGGAAAATAATTTGTTGGGATGGCAGTAGCCTTGATTTCTGAACGTTGACTGTGTATCCCAAGGCCTGTAGTAGTTGCATGACATAGTCCAAGTTTTTTATTAATGTTTGTCTGTTGTCTGCTTGTATGAGGCAGTCGTCCAGGTAGGGATATATTTGAATTCCCTGGAGTCTGCAGTGTGCCACTACTGATGCCAGGCATTTCATGAACACTCTGGGCGCAGTAGATAAGCCAAACGGCAATGCTGAGAATTGATAGTGCTCTGTCCCTGCAAGAAATCTAAGGTATCTTCTGCAGCTTTGTCTGACTGGGACATGCAGGTATGCCTCCTTGAGGTCCAGAGTGAACAGCCAAGACCCCTTGCCCAGCATGGGAAGGAGTTGCTGTAACATCAGCATTTTGAACTTTGGCACAATGAGAAAGGTATTTAGAGTAGACAAGTCCAGTATAGGCCTCCATTTGTTTTCCTTTCTTGGAACAAGGAACAGTCTTGAATAGAATCCCTGGCCTTGTTCCTGGGGAGGTACCTTTTCTATTGCTTTTAAACTTAATAGCTGTGAAACTTGAATGAGTGCCTCTGCCCTTTGATGGTGTGGCAGGTTTGGCATGCCTTGTCTTGTAGGTAAAGTATGGAAGTGGAATCTGTAACCCGTGTCTATTAAATCCAGAATCCAACTGTCCTTGGTTAAGATATGCCAGTTCTTTGAGAATAAGGATAATTTTCCGCCCAAGGGTGCTTCTCTCTGAGCCCTTGTAGGTGGTAAGAAAGTCAAGTCACTGTGACTGCCCTTGTGGTGCAGCTGGACTGGCTGCAGCACTTCTTTGATTTGTAGGTTGCCATTGGCATCCCCTGTAGGGGCCTCGGTATTGGCCTCGGCCACGCCTGTTTTTCCCCTTTGAAACTTGTCCGAGTCTGGGAAGGACCAATTCTTTGAAGGCCAGTTTCTACTGAATCTGGGTGGCTGAACCTGGAGGAAATCCTTGACTGTCTGTACTGACTTAGCTTTTTCCTCAATGGATTTCAACACATCTTGTGCATTAGCACCAAAAAGCTTCTGTTTTTCCAGAGGTGCATCAAGTAACTTTACTTTGACATGGTCTGGCAGTGGCTGATCCTTTAACCAAGCATGTCTACGTATCACAGCCCCAGTCATAGCTGCCCTACATGAAGCTTCCAATGCATCATAACCACACTGAAGAAAATGATTGTTAACCTGCTGAGTGTTATGTATATGATCCTGCAATGCCTTTCTGTCAATAGGCTCAGGAGAGGCTAACTTTTTCTGCAAATCATCCAGTAAAAAATCCTGGTACTGAAAAATGTGAAAAAGGCAGTTGAGACCTCATGGCTAGGGTGGTAGAGGTATAAACTTTTTTACCCCATCTCTCCAAAGACCTGGCTTCCCTATCCGCTGGCAAAGGATTCTTGGCAGTGGAGGAAGCCACTCCCTTGGGACTCTGTGAAATAGTTTCTAAATCCACGGTGTGGGCCTTAAAAAGATGTTTGTGAGTGTCAGGGACTCTGTAATATCTGTCTGGCTTGACAGGAGCAGGAGGGAGTGAGTCAGGGTTAGCACTGGAATCGGAGAAAACATCATCCAAAACATCCATCACAGGAGGAATAGCTAAAGGTCTGTGCTGGGGAAGCTTTAGGAAGGTACGGAGCCTTTTCCTGGAATCAGAGAATTCCTGAACCTGCCATTGGAAATGTTCCCTCATTGAGTGCAGGACTTCACCAAAAGAGAAATCCTCTGGAGGAGAGGCAGAGGGAATTGATTCCTCAGCATCAGAGTCCTCATAGGCCTGGAAGGATTCTTCTTGAATATCTGAATGCTCAGAATCCCCAGAGGCCTCATCTGAAGAGAGGTTTTCAGTCTGCTCAGTTCTAGGCCTTTTCTCTGCAGGAGGCTGAGAACCTCTGTCAGGGTGAGGCTGAGACCCCCTGATAAGGGAAATTAGGTCTGCAGCAAGAGACATAATCTGTTTATCAGAAGAGGGGGCCTGGACAGCAGGTTTAGGATGGGCCTTGGCCTGGCTGGCGGCCTTAGCACGTGCAAAGGCCTTGATGGACATAGATACAGGAGGCCTAGCAGCCCCACGTGCAGGAGTGACCTTGTCCACCGGAATGGTGTCGGGTAAATCCAAAACTTCGGTATCCGGAGGAAAATCAACAACCGGCACCAGAGAGGACTCTGGGACCGAAGGACTAGTTAAAGCTGTGTCGTCGGCCTGGAGTGGCTGGATTACCGCTTCCGCAGGGACCGAAGCACAAGCGGAGGGTCTAGGAATAGTATCGGTGGAAGACGCGGGCCGAGGATGCCGGTCCCGGTCCTTACGTTTTTTGGAAGATTGAGCTGTCGGTAGATCCGACCGCATGGTATATGCGAATGATTCGCCAAAAAAGTCTTCAGCAAATTCTGCCCGGCGCCTGAGAGTGCGCTTATTAAAGCAAGCACAGGCAGCACAGGCCGAGACGTCGTGGTCTGGGCCCAGGCAAGGAAGACAGTAAGAATGGAAGTCCTTATGAGGTATTTGTTTACCACAAGACAAACAATTATTAACTTTCTCAATTTGTTCTGACATCGGCTGAGGCAAGAAAATATGTTCCCCAACGGGGTACTTAGCTTTTAGATGACATCGGTACTGAAAACATAGGAGCTGACCGACCGGCACTTGCGAACTGCTTCTGCTTCGGGCACCGCACGGCAAGAAAGACTGAAGAAGATGGTGTCGGCCGATGCCTTTATACTCCAGCCGTTGTGACGTCAGAGAGGAGGCGACACCAGCTGACGCCGGACCCAGACTTTGGAATTCGGCCGACTGAGGGCTGCCTGAGGCAGGACAACCCATATGTTATGACTGCAGTTGCATTCTTGAAGGACATCTGCTTCTGCTACGGGCTCCATGGCAAGAAAGACTGATGTAAAGGCGTTGGCTGCCTTACTTTATACTACTGACGACCTGACATCAGTCCTGAAGCGACAGCAACCAACACAGAAATACTAAGCCTCTGGTATTCGGGCCGGCCGAGGGCTAACCTGGCAGGGGATAACCCAAATGTGATGACTGCAACAGTGAAACATGAAGAACATCTGTTTTCCATGTGCACGTCTGGAGGAAGGCAGAGCTGGCTGGCTCAAATGGGGCAACTGTAAGTTTTTCTAGAAAGAACAGCTGTGTAAAATCTTACCATAACCATAGATGTCCTTCTCTTCCATGCTGCAGTATTCATACTGTGGGATTTTCAACCCTCAGGCGATTCCTAAACAAAAGCTAAAGCCTGGCTGCTGTAGGTGCGTGGGACGTCACAAGTAGGGCCATAAACCAGGGACTATAAATGTGACGTCTGCATGCACAGACCTCAGAACTTGAGGCCCAGACAAGTGTGTATAAGCACAAGAAGAAGCTGAAGAGCAAATGCCTCTGCAGGGCTGAACAGAATAGTCTGTAGGAAGAGGCTAAATAAGTGTAGACCAAGCATCCATAAAAAGGAGAAGGGGGTATGGAGGGAAGGAATATTGCAACATCATGGAAGAGAAAGACATCTATGATTATGGTAAGATTTTACACAACTACTCTATGTCCTTCTATTCATATGATGCAGTAATCATAATGTGGGAGAGTACCACAGCTTAGGAAGAGTGATGGGCAGGGGCAGAGGTAGAGGATTCTAAGAATCCCTACAGGATTGCCCAGGCAAATCCTGCTCTGGCCCTGGAGACGTGGTCTAGCTTGCAGTGTTTAGTGAAAGTGTGAACTATAGACCAGGTAGCAGCTTCCATGATGGAGGCTGAGTCCAGCCCTTTGAGAAAGGGTTTAGAGGTAGCCATTCCTCTAGTGGAATGAGCTCTAACTACTAGGGGTAATGGTTTGCCATGGTGAGAGTAGCAGAACAGAATGGATTTCCTAATCCAGGAGGAAATGGTTTGTTTGGAGACTGCCTTACCCAGAGCCCTGGGGTGGAAGGAGATGAAGAGTTGATCAGACTTTCTGAAAGATTTTGTTTTGTCCAAGTAGAATCTTAGCTGTCTGTGCACATCCAGAGAATGAAGGATCCTCTCTGCGGTATTAGATGGAGAGGGAAAGAATGTCAGTAGATGAATAAACTGGTTAAGAGACAGTTCATTCACCACTTTGGGCATGAAGGAAGGGTTAGTGTGCAATGTCACCCTGTCCTTGTGAAAGGTGGTGTAAGGGGGACAGGCCATGAGGGCCTGCAGTTCAGACACTCTTCTTCCAGAGGCGATGGCCACTAACAGAATGATTTTCTATGTGCACATTTGCAGGGAATCTGTATTTGCTGTCTCAAAGGGAGGTAGGGTTAGTTTTTCCAGTACGAAGTTGAGGGCCCAAGGAGGAGGAATGGGTTTCCTTGGTGGTCTGATACTCATGACCCTCTCAGGAAAATTTTAACGTCCAGTCTGGAGAGCAAACGTGGCTGTAAAGGCAAGCAGGCTGAAATGGCAGAAAGGTGACTTTCAGAGATGAATATGCTAGTCCTTCCTTAATGAGCTCACATACATAACTAAGGAACAAAGAGGGATCTGCTTGAAAAGGGTCACTGTCCTTAAGTGCACACCAATTTGAGAATCTATGCCATTTGGACAAATAATTTTTTTCTGGTAGATGGTTTCCTGGCCTCCCTCAGGACTGACAGCACGTCTTCTGAGTACACTTGTCTGAAAGGGATCAGAAGTTGATCACTCAAATGGTCAGATGCAGTAAAGGCAGCTGATTCTGAATGAGAGATCCCTTTTGTTGGGTGAGTAGGTCCACCTTGTGGGGTAACTTGTGGTGATTATCCTTGGCTAAGAAGTGAAGAAGGGGGAACCAGTGTTGCCTTGGCCAACAGGGAGTCACCAGCAAGATTTTTCGTTGGTCCTTGTTGATCTTCAGTAGGACCTGGTGTATTAGAGGAAAAGGGGGAAACATACAGGAACATTCCCTTCCATGGAAAGCTGAAGGCATTCACTCTCCATGCTAGTGGAGTGTGATCCCTGGAATAAAATCTGTTTAATTGTCTGTTCTGGGGGGAGGCAAACAGATGCACTTGAGGTGTGCCCCACTGGTAGAAGGGCATCTATGGTTATGGTAAGATTTTGCACAACTATTCTTTTCTGTATGCTTTCCCTCCCTTCCCTGTTATTCAGAAAGTCCTTCTAGAAATCAGGAAGGCCATACCAAAAATCTTGCTAGTGACTCACTATTGGCCAAGGCAGCATTGGTTCCCTGGACAACATCCATTCGTGCTGAGGGGAGGATGTTCTGCTGAGCAAGTCTGCTTGTTTGTTTTCCTGAGAGTGAATGTAACAGGCCTGCAGTAAGTCATTGTGTCTGGTTGCTATTTCTCAGATTTGTAGAGTTATCCGGCATAACTGGTTCACCTTTGTCCCTCCTTGCTTGCTGAGGTACCACATGACAGTTGCGTTGTCTGTCACAATGTGTAGCAGGCCTGGCTGCAAGACTGGAAGGAAGGCTTTGAGAGCCAGTAATACTGCTGTCATTTCCCTGACATTGATGTGTTGCTTTTGAAGTGCAGAGTCCCAATGCTGTTGTACCCTGACGCCCTTGGACTCTGCTCCCCATCCTAAATCTGATGCATGTGTGTGCATGGTTTGAGACGTGGGGGTAGTTGGAGTGGGACGCCCTGGTTCTGTGAAAGTTGCTGAATTCACCACTTTAATTCTGTTTTGGTGAATGTCTGCCAATCTGTAGTAGCTTCAGGCATAGGGCTCAAGTGTTTTTTTTTTCCTTAGTTGGCGTTGTCTTAGGAGTTGGCCTAGTAGCCGAGGTCTGGGCTTGAGCAGTTGGAGTCAAGGTCGCCGACCAAATACTGGTTCCCCCTTGACATCAGGGAAGGCTGGCATCCGGGTCGGCTCTACTGATGTGCTCTCCACAGCTGCTGTAACGGCCTCTTCCAGAGGATCCATCAAAGCTGACTGAAGAATTGGATGTCCCTCAGCCCCTAAATTGGTAGTCAGCGGGACATCCAATGGCAGAGCGAGAATGGGAGTAGGGCTGGAAACCTTGGCCTTCTTCCTCGGTTGTTCGGTTTGGGTGGCCGACTCGGGATCCATCCTGAGAGCAAGGCGTTTTAATCTTTGATTCTCGAGATACAAATTTAAAGCTGCCAGACGGCTGGGGAGGGTTTTTGGTATGAATGACTTGCAAATGTAGCAGGTCTTATGGTCGTGCTCCTCACCCAAGCAAAACATGCACTTGTTGTGTGAATCCTTATGCAGTATCTGATGCCCAGAATTACATTTGTTTTTTCCTCAGACATTGGCTAAATAGCTGAAACAAAACCTACAGCAACCAAGCTCGAGTAGTAAGAAAAACGAAAACCCCAATGGGGTACTTACCTTTTATGAAGTCTTTGGACTAAGGAGTGGAACGGTCGAAGTGTACGTTGTCTGGGGCTGAAAAGGTCTGAGGTCTGTGTATGCAGACGTTACATTTATAGTCCCTGGTTTATGGCCCTATGTGCGACGTCCCACGCACCTACAGCAGCCAGGCTTAAACTTTTGTAAAGGAGCCGACGTCAGATCGCCTGAGGGCTTGAAATCCCACAGTATGAATACTGCAACATAGGAATAAAATGTCATCATAATTTAGGTCCCAAGGTGGAGGGATAGGCTTCTTTAGTGGCCTAATATGCATGATCCCTTTCAGGAAGAGTTTAACATACAATCTGGTGAGTACAGGTGGGTCCAGAGGTAAAGCAGGCAGAGAGAGCAGATAAGTGAACCCTTCATTGAAGAACATGAAAGGTTTGACTTTATGAGGTCACACATATGTTAAGATTAGGGGAACATCCACTTGATGGGGGTCCCTATGCCTTTGGAGACATCATTTGAAGAACCTTTCCCATTTGGAAACGTAGGATCTCCTGGTACTGGGTTTCCTGGTCTCCTGCAGGATAGAAAGCACATCCTCAGTGTATCGGTGTCTGACGGGAAATAAATGTTTATCACCCAGTGGGTTAAGCAAAGCATCTCCAGGTGTGGGTGAATAAGAGATCCATTATGTTGTATGAGCAGGGTCACCTTGTGAGGCAACTTGTGGTGATTACCCTTGGCAAGAGATTGAAGTACAGGGAACCAATGCTGCCTTGGCCAATAGTGAGTCACTAGCAAGATTTTTGGTATGTCCTTCCTGATTTCTAGAAGGACTTTCTGAATAACAGGGAAGGGAGGGAAAGCATACAGAAAAGAATAGTTGTGCAAAATCTTACCATAACCATAGATGCCCTTCTCTTCCATGTTGCAGTACTCATTACAGTAGGGATATGGCTGCCTGCAGCTCCGTACATCCGGCCAATACACCAAAGTATTCAGTAAGGGGTATGTGAGATGCAGCATGCTAGTGCCATAAACCGATGTTGGCTATAAATATGACGTCTGCACGTACCCAAGTCAGGACTGACTGCCACAGAAGATAAGGCTGAAAGAACAGAAAGCATTCCAGCATTCCAGCTAAACAGGACTACAGCAAAGAGACTATAGGGCAAACAAAAAGGCCCTACCTGGGATTATGAGAAAATTCTACATATAAAAATATAACTACATACTGTACTTATTTGTGGCCTGCACTTGAATTAAGTCATTTTTGTGTTTAAATAATCTGTTTAACTGTTGTAGGCTACACACTAACATGTGATGGCCTTTTCTGTGCATTTAAAGTGTTGTTTTTGATTGTATTTATTCTATTTTCTGAAAAAAAAATATACTTGTTACCCGCCTTTCTGAACTAGAATAGTCCAGTTTTCAGGTTACTATTGAATCCAGGGCGGAGTTACAAGTTTCTGTGTTGCCCATACCTTACTTGGATAGAAGGAAGTTTCTCTGCTCACTTGTGAGAGAGGGGAGCTTTGAGCAGCCTATCTGTGCCTGGAGGAGTGGTTTCAGCCCAGAGGTTAGTAGTTTATTGGTCATTCTGGGCTAATTTTGATTGTACCTGCTCTATTTTCTGAAAAAAAACCCAAAAAACAAAGAAATATACTTTTTCCCGCCTTTCTGAACTAGTATAGTCCAGTTTTCAAGTTACTGCTGAATCCAGGACTGTGTTACAAGTTTCTGTGTTGCCCATACCTAACTTGGAATGAAGGAAGTTTCTCTGTTCACCTATGAGAGGTGAGCTTTGAGCAGACTATCTGTCCCTGGAGGAGTGGTTTCAGCCCAGAAGTTAGTAGTTTATCGGCCATTTTGGGCTAATTTCTATCTCTTTCACTTCCCTGTTATAAAAAAACGCATTTGTGCAGTTTTGCGCATCGGGCAGCGCTGTTTAGCTAGAGTTATAACTATTCTCGGCTCCCCGAAGTCTACTGTTCAATTTTTCCCTTGGAACTAGACAAACCTTCAACTTTAGCACTTAAACCATTCATTTCACAGTCAAGCACTTGCTTAAAACTCATAGCAAGCACTAATTAACCCTAGCACTACAGCCTCCTATACTGTCCAGAAGGACAAGGCTCTCTATTCGTCCCCACCAGCCAATCAGAAAAACGGCTTACTCTACCTATTCAGGCATGTCCAAAGGGCAGTTTCCGGTGTACTCTCCAGTCCAACTGGTGAATCTGGGCATTTTGAGGCAATGTTACAACTGCCTCATGTACAGAGACAACCCTCTCCTCCTACCACCAAAGACTAATATATGCGAGAGATGCAATTATACAGCCAAACTGGAGGCAAAGCTCTCTCAACCCAAGACTGAAACTGACAGTCAAGAGGAGAAGGGTAATTAATACTTGCAACACACCACCAGTCTTACATAGACCTAATAAACCAACACCGGCAAATAACACATATGAATACATGAAAACATAGTCGTTGGCTCTAAATAAAAATCTGCAAAAGCAACAGAGACATCCAAAGCAGATATCCAAGAAACCTCCACACCCCATCACCAACCATGAACACATACTTCACATAATCAGTGTGCCATCCAATCACAGCCCTTAATGCAAAATAACATACCTAACACACTAGTAATAGGCGACTCTATAGTCAAGCACACTGATGTCCCACTAACTAGGCTGGACAAGGAGAAGGTTACAGTTAGCTGCCTGTCGGGTGCCAGGATCCGCCACATAACACAAGCACTCAGGTCACTCCAGAACAAGTACAAATACGACTCTGTCATTGTCCATGTTGGTGTGAATGACCTGAGACGTACCTCCCTGGACTACATGAAAAGAGACATGGAAGAGCTCTTTGATCATGTAGCCCAGGCCGGTATGACCCTGACCCTGAGTAGCATCCTGCCCTCACCAAGAATGATGCCACAGTATAAAGAAAAAATTATCAATTTCGACAATTGGCTAAGTTTCTGGTGTCATTCAAAGGGGATCCAGTATCTGTCCACCTGGGATGACATGCTCGACAAGCCACGTTGCTTTGTAAGAGATGGCTTGCACCTGTTACCCTTACGCTTTCGAATACTGGCAAAGGCTCTTGCTGCCCCCATAGTGCCTTTTTTAGGCAAGGCTCAAAAGACAAACCCACCACGAAAAATAGCAGAAAGTAACCAAAAACTGAGGGTAATGCTACTCAACACCAGAAGTCTAAACCTCAAAATGCACGCACTCGAGGCACTCCTCAGTATGGAGAACATCGACATCTGTGCAGTATAGAAACCTGGTTGCTATAAACTCATACCATACCTTTTGGCCACAGAACCAAGACCGAAACACAAAAGGTGGGGGGTGTATCCATATTCATCAAGGATACCCACACCTCCAGGTTAGTGGCGCAGCACAATGCATCAGAGATAATCCATGTGCAACTAACAACGGGCAAAACTGCAATCCAAATTGTAGCTTGCTACAGATCACCCATCATGGCTCAAGACCCCCATTCCGCATTTCTGGAGACACTGGGAAATATGAAGGTCCTACCAAACACCCTAATACTGGGTGATTTCAATTACCAAACATAAACTGGGAGAAAGTACAGTTTTGTACCTACCATATGTCGGCCAGAGTTCCAAAGTCTTGGTCCGGTGTCGGTTGCTGTCGCCTCCTCCCTGACGTCAGTGTGTCAGGGGTATACAAGAAGCAGCTGACGCCATTTTCTTCAGTTTTTCTTGCCCCAGATGTCAGGTGCCCCCGAAAAGATAGGCAATACATAATGCTTACAAAACATGCAGTAAGGTAATAACAAAACCTTCAGTAACCAGCAAATACACCACATAGGTAGTAGAGTGTAGAAAGGTATAGATAAGACCCAGCTAAGAAAGAGGGGATGGCGGGTGGGTAACCAGGACTGCAGCAGTGAAGACACTCGAACATCTACATTTATGGCAGGTACAAAACTGTACTATGTTCATCGTGTTTCACTGCTGCAGTCATTGCACTTGGGTTGAATCCCAAAGCTGAGACAGGGTGGCTAGTTCTATAGAGGATTTGGTGTGGCTATGAGGCTCTGCAGCACTGCAGTGGCAAAGCCAGCTCTGGATCTAGAATAAAGAGGCAAGTGGTAATACTTGGTAAAGGTGTGCACTGAACTCCCAAGTTGCAGTTTCCAAAATGTCTTTGGTAGGTACTCCTCTAAGGTAGGCAGTAGAAGTGGCAGTTGCCCTGGTGGAATGTGGCCTAATGTTAGACGGTACAGGTTTCCCATGCTGTGTGTGGCAGAAGCGGATACAGTGTCCTATCCACTTTGAAATGGTCTGTTTTGAAATAGCCTTTCCCTGTGATCCTGCAGCATATGATACAAACAATTGTTTAGTTTTTCTGAAAGCTTTTGTTTTGTCCAAGTAGAAGCGTAATTGCCTGTGTATGTCCAAGGAGTGTAGAAGTCTCTCCCCTTTATTCTGCGGATTTGGATAAAAAGTTGGCAAGTGAATAGTTTGGTTAAGAGCCACACTGGAGACCACCTTAGCCATAAAAGAAGGGTTTGTTCTTAAAGAAATTCTGTCTTGGTGAAAAATGATGAAACGCTCCACTGCCATTAGTGCCTGTAGTTCCGAGACTCTTCGTGCTGAGGTTATTGCCAGGAGCAGAGCAGTTTTCCATGATACATATTTTAATTCTGCTGAATTGGCTGGCTCAAAAAGAGGTAAAGTAAGCTTTTCCAAGACAAAATTGAGGTCCCAAGTAGTGTTGGTGCTCTCCGGGGTGGTCTTATGTTTTTAGCCCCTCTGAGGTACTGCTTTAGCAATGGATGAGAGTAAATTGGAGGATCTGTGTTGTAATGAGCTGAAATGGCAGAGGCGTGGATCTTAATGGATGAGAAGGATAATCCTTTGTCCAGCATCTCAGTTAAATATTGTAGTATCTGAGGAATGTTAGGGACAAGAGGGTCAAGGCTTTGAGCCTGGTTCCAGGCACAGAATCTCTTCCACTTTTCTGAATAAGATTTCCTGGTGCTAGGCCTCCTGGCCTCCAAAATGACATCCATAACAGCTTTAGAGAGAGATGTTGTCTGTTTGGCTAATGAATCTGCCATGCAGCCAGGTTTAAGGTTTTGAGCTGACTGTGCAGGATCTGATTGTTTTCTTGAGTCAGTAGGTATGGAATTTGAGGCAAAATCCAAGGTGGGCCTTGAGCTAAGTTCTTTAAGATTGGGTACCAATGCTGGCGTGGCCAGTCTGGAGCAATCAGAATCATCTGTGGTTTTTCTTGTCTGGCTTTTAGGAGTACCTTTGAAAGGAGAAGCAGAGGTGGGAAGGCATAAACTTTTAGGCTTTTCCAGCTGAACGAAATAGCATCCACTTTCCATGCTTGTGTGTGATAAGTCACTGTGCAGAATATTTGTAGTTGGCAATTTAGTGGGGAGGCAAAAAGATCTATGTCGTGGCACCCCCATTTTTGCATTATCATGCTGAAGACTTGTGGATTAAATTTCCACTTGTGAGGATCCATGATGTTTCTGCTTAAGTCGTCTGCCACAGTATTTTTCTTTCCTGGCAGGAATTGTGCTTGCAGATGAACTTAAGTTAGAGCTGTGTTCCACAAGGTCATGGCTTGTCTGCATAGGGGGTACGAATGAGTGCCCCCTTGCTTGTTTATGTACCACATTACTGTAGTGTTGTCTGTCTTTAATAATAACTGTCCTGGATGCAGGAGGTCCTTGAAAGCTGTTAGGGCACTTTGTACAGCCAACATCTCTTTTTGATTGATGTGAAGATGTATTTTGTCTGTGGTCGATTTGCCCTGAATACATTTTCCTGCCATGTGTGCTCCCCAGGCGTAATCCGAAGCATCTGTTGTTAAAGTCTGCCTGGGTGTGGGAAGAGTGAAAGGCTGACCCTTGTTGAGGTGACATGCCTGTGCCCAACATCGAAACTCCTGTTGTAGGCAGGGAATTACTGTTATGACTGTTTCAAAGCTGTAAGAGTGTTGAGTCCAAACACTTTTCAGTTACCATTGTAGTTTCCTCATATGCAGTCTGGCATATGGAATTAGTAGTATGCAGAATGCCATGAATCCCAAGGCCTGCAGAATTTTTATTGCAGGGAGTTGGGACTTTGTTGCCATTAATTGAAAATACTGAGTCAGTTGTCCTTGTTTGTCTGGCGTGAGATAAGCCATCTGGGCCGTTGTATTTAAGCTGGCACCCAGGAATATTATCTCTTGTGAGGGCACTAGTTTTGACTTCTTTTCGTTTACTGTGTACCCTAGGCAAATTAGCAACCTTTTTACAAACGCCAGATGCTTTAGAAGAATGTCCTTGCTCTCTGCTTGAATGAGGCAGTTGTCCAGGTATTGATATATTTTAATTCCTTTTTGTCTGCAAAATGCAATTACTGGTGCCTGCCACTTTGTGAAGACCCTGGGCACAGTAGATAAACCAAAGGGCAGTGCAGAGAATTGGTAGTGCATTGAACCAGCTATGAATCTGTGGTATCTTCTGCCATTTTGTCTGATAGGGACATGCAGGTATGCCTCTTTGAGGTCCAAAGTAACAAGCCAAGCTTTCTTGCCCAGCATGGGAAGGAGCTGCTGTAGTGTCAACATTTTGAATTTCGGAACATCCAGGTAAGTATTTAGAGTAGACAGGTGTAGTATGGGTCTCCAGGCTTTGTCCTTTCTGGGGACCAGGAAGAGTCGAGTAAAATCCTTGTCCTTGCTCCTGCTGTGGCACTTTTTGAATAGCTCTCATGTCCATGAGGGCTGTAATTTATTTTTGTGCCTCTGCCCATTGATTTTGTGGCAAGTCTGGCATTCCTTTTAGCCTTAGTAAAGTGTGAAAGTGGAACCTGTAACATTGAGACACAATATTCAGAACCCATTTGTCTTGGGTGATTGCTTGCCAGTTTTGTGAAAAAAGTGCTATTTTTTCCCCTAAAGGAGCTGCCAAAAGGGAAGAGCTTGGCATTGGAAAGGGGAAGTCATTGGGACTGTTTCCTGTAAGGTTGTGACTTGTCTTCCCCTCCTTTTGGGGATGAAGCACCCCACTGTCATGGTCTGTAAGAGCCTTGGGGCTGAGATCTGCCTCTTGGGCGTCTGTATCTGCCTCTTTGTAGCCTGTCTGACACTGGAAAGGACCAATTTTTTTGTAGGCCAATTCCTGCTAAATCGAGGTGGCTGTACCTGTAAGAAATCCTTCACTGTTTGCATAGATTTTGCCTTATCCTCCATTTTCTTTAAATCCTCTTCTGCCTTAACACCAAATAAAATATCCTGCTGTAAAGGAGCATCCAGTAATTTTGCCTTAACATGATCTGGTAAACTTTGTTCTTTTAACCAAGCATGCCTTCGAATCACAGATCCTATAACTGCTGCTCTACAAGAAGCCTCTAATGAATCACAACCACATTGCAAAGTATGCTTTCCCACTTGTTCAGCTGCATGCAATAAATCCTGCATTTCCTTATAGTCAAGTTGTTCTGCACTTGTAATCATTTTCTGTTTTAACTGAGACAGTAAATATTGTTGATATTTAAGCATGTGAAACTGGCAATTTAAAGCCCTCACTGCTAAAGTTGCAGAGGTGTAAACTTTCTTCCCCCATCTGTCTAAAGCTCTAGAATCCCTGTCAGAGGGAACTAGGTTTTTAGCCGTGGAAGCCTTTACCCATTTGGGACCCTGGGAAATAGTTTCTGGGTCAACAACAGGGTTTTTATAAAGAAATTTGTGAGAGTCAGGGACTCTGTAGTACCTGTCTGGCTTGACTGGAGCAGGGGGTAAAGAAGCAGGATTTAAAATGGATTCAGAGAACACGTCATCCACAATATCCAACACTGGCGGAATAGCAAGGGGCCTGTGCTGAGGCAATAAAAGAAAGTCTGAGCCTTTTCTTGGATTCTGAGTAATCCTGGCCCTCTCAATGGAAATGCTCCCTCATGGTATGTAAAGTTTCCCCAAAAGAATAGTTCTCAGGAAGAGAGGCTGAAGGAACTGAGTCTTCAGCATCTGAGTCCTCATAGGGGGGTAAAGAGTATCCCTGGTCTGAAGAGGAATCAGAATAAATAGAATCCTTGTCAGAGGAATCATAGTCTGTATCCTGCCTAGGCCTTTTGTCAGGAGGGGGATGGGAACCCCTGATCAGAGTAATTAAGTCTTCGGCCATTTTTGAGCATCTGCTTTTTAGGCATGGAGGCCTGTCCAGGTGAATGCTGTACTTGCTTCTTTGTCTTTAATGCAGTTTTAGACTTGGCTGTAGTTGCAATGGTAAGTTGTGAAGGTCTGAAAACACCCTCAGAAGCAGATGCCTGCTCAGCGGCTCCAGACCCATCTGAAGGGTTAGACTCCGTAGCCCCAACACCTTGAGTATCCAGAGGCCTAAGCCCCTCCACGTGGGAGTCGGCAGCGGCCTGTGGCTCTGAGGTAGCGGGTGTCAGGGGCTGCGAAAGCACCTCAGTGAGAACCGGTGACTGGCCTAGAAGAGGCTTCGTTGTCAGTTTTGGGCCTCGGATGCCTGTCCTTATCCTTGTCCTTGCGTTTTTTGTGAATTGTGGTCGTCGGCTGTTCCAATGGCATGGTATACTTAAACCTTCAGCCAAAGTAATGGCGAGCAAAATCAAACCGACATTTAATAGTGCATTTGTTAAATCTAGCACAAAACCGACAACTAGTGAAGTCGTGATCTGGACCTAGGCATGGAATACAGTAAGAATGAAAATCCTTATGAGGTATTTGCTTCCCACAAGAAATACAATTATTAACTTTTACTGACATTGGTCTGAGGCAAGAAAAAGTTTCCCCAATGGGGTACTTAGCTTTATTGAAGATTTCAGTTCTGAAAATCGAATTTGATATCTCAGGAGTTGGCCGA